>NC_041382.1:375177643-375263732 GCF_002162155.2 Triticum dicoccoides
CGCCTAAGTTTGGAAAAATCCTACCGAGTGGTGAGCCAGCCTCCCACTCGGGGGCTTAGCTGCAGTCCAGTACTCACCTAAGTGTTTAAAATCCTACCGAGCGGAGAGCAAACCTCCCACTCGGGGGCTTAGCTGCAGTCCAGTACTCGCCTAAGTATTTAAAATCCTACCGAGTGGAGAGCAAACCTCCCACTCGGGGGCTTAGCTGCAGTCCAGTACTCGCCTAAGTATGAAAAATCCTACCGAGTGGAGAGCAAACCTCCCACCCGGTGGCTTAGCTGCAGTCTAGTACTCGCCTAAGTACGGAACACGTCCCAATCCGCAAGGACGACGAGGTGCAGGTCGACCGCTACCTTCTTCTTTGGAGCTGCGCCACAAATACAAAGTTGTCTCGAGTGAGGAACAAGTTCCACTCGACAAATAACTCATGAAGATATTCAGCGATAAATCAAGTTCAGATAAATCCCAGGGGTCCCAGACCGCAGATCAAAGTACTCGAGCCTTCAGCTCGAAAGAGTTTAACGGTTACAAAATCCACTCGGCATTCCGAGGCAAATTTAAGGTGAAGCGTAAAAGTTTTTATTCCTCAGGCAGAGGACTGGAAGGGGCGACGAACTGGTTCAAGTCAATCCCGTCAGCAATCTGAGTGGCAGCAGCGATAAAGGTCTCCATGAAGGACTGAAAATTGTGCTTCCTGGTATTGGCAACCTAGATAGCAGCCAGCTTTTCCTCTGGTGCCTCCTTGCAGTGAACACGGACTAGAGACAGAGCAACGTCAGCACCACACCTTGTAGAGGATTTCTTCCATTCCCGCACTCGTCCTGGAACTTCATTCAGTCGAGTCATCAGAGACTCGAGGTCATTTTGAAGCGTCATCCTAGGCCAGAGCGACATGTCGATCCGCGACACCGCAACCTTCAGTCGAGCAAGATAATCAACCACGCCAGCAATGCGAGACTCCAGTCGGAGCACGTTCATGGGAGCCTCATCCTTCACAGGAGAATTGATGGGATCCAGACCTGTCTCCACTCGACTGGTCTCCTCCTTGAAGTTCTAGTAGGAGTGATTACCCTCAAGCATGACGAACAGCTTCTTGGCGAGTCCACCGAGATAAGCCTCCAGATCGTTCCTCTTCCCTGCTTGTTCATTGGCCTTGTCACTCAGAGCTATCTTGTCATTCTTCAGACGGCTGACCTCTTGGTTAGCCGCGTCGAGAGCGGTTTTCAGTCTGGAGTTCTCCTTTTCAAGGGTACCGACTGAAGCCAGTTTTTCTTCAGCAAGCTTCGTTTTGCTCAAGGCTTCCTTCTGCGCTTCGGCAAGGTCATGGTCCTTCTTCTTCAGAGCCTCCTCCATTTTATCTGTGGAACGGCAAGTGAGATCAACATCGAGAATGGCCAGAAAGAAAGGACAGTCGTCAAAACCTCACCAGCCATACCTTTCGCTTTGTCTCTCGCCTTCTGCAAGTTCTCCTGAGCAAGCTTCAAGTCAAGGTTAAGCTGGATCTGCTTGTTTTCCAACTACAGCCGAATTTCACCCAGTGGGTGCACTCAGCGAGGTTTCCACAAGCTCGCAGGATTTCTGCGAATAATCAGTCCACGGATATCAAAGATAAGTTACTTCCGAGTAACTAAGAGAAAATTGTGGCGTTTCTAAGACGACAGCCGAATCAAAAACATTCGACAGTAGTCTCGGGGACTACACCCAGTGGGTGCACTCAGCGTGCCCCCACTGGTTCGACCGAAAAAAAACCGGCTGCCCGCAGTCGACCGTGTCCAGTGGGTGCCCTCAGCGTGCCCCCACTAGTCCAAAGATTCCATTCGACATGGCCTGACCAGACCGAGTGAAGAAGTTCAAATAAAGCAACACAATATAAAGACTACAGTCGACTGCCAGCAGTCCACCATAGTCTTGGGGACTACACCTAGTGGGTGCACTCAGCGTGCCCCCACTAGTCCAAAAAATTCAATCGACACACCCAGTGGGTGTACAGATACAAAGATCTTCGGAAAAGAGAGTCTTGAGATAGCATATCCTAACGGAACAAGCGGTGATCGACTGACCTGGACATTGCTCTGAAGGGCTGAACTCGCGTCATAAGCTGCTTGGCTGGCTTCCCGGACCACCTTCACTTGCTCCATCATGATTCCCGCCTGGCGTATAGCCTCCTTAGCAGCACCCACTTGGTCCTCAGGGACATGGTGTGTGGCAAAAAGGGAAGGCGGATCAGCAGTCGACGATGAAGGCCGAACGCTCGTCAGAGGCACAGCAAAGGACACAGAAGTTCGAGTGGTATTACCACCCTCCTGAACTATGGCCTCAGGCGCTGATGTGGTTTGTGGGGTCTTGCCAGTCGACGCCTTCCTATTCCTCCTCGCCCTCAGCGGCACTTCGTCATCATCATCAGGGAGGTCGATGACATGAGGAGGAGCTATAAGAAAAATCCAAAGTTAAAGATGAAAAATCCAATCGACCGGAGGAGACCGCCAGTCGACTAAAAGCGGAACATCAGAAATTATACCAAGGTTGGAGGTAACAGCATCTTCCATCTCCTGGTCATCGTCCTTGGCAGAAATCTCAGAGGTAGCAGCACTGCAAGTTTCAAAAACCAGTCGGTTTATACAATGAATCGACCAAGAGTCCGTCCATGTTCAACAAAAGAAAACAAGTTCTATTGTTACCTGGAAATGGTGGGAACAGTCATCTTCATCTTAGGCAGGGCCTTTGGCGGCTTGGACGGCGTCGCTCGCGGATGCTTGGGAGCTTTTTCTGTCGGCGCTGGGGAAGAAGTCCGAGGGTGCTTTGACGACTGCCCAACAGGGACAGTCGCCTTACCACGTTCCCGCACAGGATCGTGCGGAAGCTTGGATCGCCTTTCCGAGCGGGGAGGTTCAACCTCTTCCTCCTCCTCTTCACTGGAGTCGTCGTCGTCATCCCCCTCCCCTTTGCCGTCAGATTCCCACTCCTCTCCACTTTCGCCTCCGCTCGCCTCCCCCTCCTCGGCCTGCTCCTATGCTCCGTTGGGCGTCGAGTACATCTCAGTAATAGCCTGGAAGAAAGCAAACAAGACAAAAGTCAATCGACTGATTCAGAGAGAACAAAACAAAGAAAGCAAGATTACAGTCAGAAATGCAAGATCAGACCTTGTCTACTTCGTATGATTGGTCGAGTGGAGGAATCCTCCTGGTTCCTCGAGGGTTGTCTTTGTTCCCTGTGATACTCGACAGCCACCCTTCCAGCATCTCGTCAGTGACCTCCTCCGGATGAATCCGAGTGGTGTCTTTGAGACCCGAATACATCCACATCGGGTGGTCACGAGCTTGAAGCGGTTGGATACGCCTCCGGAGGAAGACCTCCAAGAAATCCATGCCAGTCACCCCCTCGCGGACAAGCTGAACCACTCGACCGACCAACACTTTGACTTGCGCCCTTTCTTCTGGCATCACTTTCAGAGAGGAAGGTTTTTCTGCCCGGTTCAGAGAGAAAGGGGGAAGCCCAGTCGACTGTCCTGGGGCCACCTGGTCTTTACAATAGAACCTGGTCGACTGCCACCCGCGGACCGACTCGGGAAAGGTGATGGACAGAAAAGAGCTTTTACACCTCATTTGGATCGCCAGACCCCCGCACAACTGAATCACTTGCGTCCTTTCATCACTCGACTTGGCTTTCTTCACCGACTGAGAACGACAAGTGAAAATGTTCTTGAAGAGACCCCAATGGGGGTGGCAACCCAAGAAATTCTCGCACAAGGAAACAAAGGTAGCAAGGTACACAATGGAATTTGGAGTAAAGTGATGGAGCTGCGCTCCAAAGAAGTTCAAGAAGCTCCGGAAGAAAGGACGAGGAGGTAGAGAAAATCCGCGATCAATATGGGTAGTGAGGAGGACGCACTCACCCTCACGAGGCTGGGGTTCGATCTCGCTCCCCGGGAGACGCGCAGATTCGTGGAGAATGAATCCCCCCTCAACCAGATCGTTAAAATCATCTTGCCGAATCGTCGAAGGCATCCAATCGCCCTGGATCCAGTCCTTGGGAAGAGCGGACCTCGAAGAAGATCTGCCCCGACCGGACTTCTTCGCCTTCCCCTGCACCGTCGCCTTCTTCGCGCGCTCCAGAGCTGTCGTCTTCTCCTTCACCATCGTCGCTGACGAAGCTCGAACGGGCCGGCAACACCAAGGCGAGAGCGGAGGTGACGGAAGATTTTGCGAAGGAAGGGGAAAAGTGAAGGCGCACTGTTCAAAAGCCCTTTGCCGGCAGCTTATATGGGGTCGCTTCCAAGTGACTGACCTGTAGGCCCAGGCTATCCTGCCAAATCCCGCAATAGTCGCGCGTGTGATACGTGGCAAAAAAGGTGGCGCGAAGATCGAGGAGGCTCTGTTCTATCCCATCTGATTACTGCGGCCGCCTTCGTCCCGCGCGCTTCCCAAAATTCGAATCCCGCGAAATCCGCGGGCAACAGAACAACTCGTCAGATGGAGGATCTCTCTCTCACGCAACCACTCGGGAATCTTTGAGTAAAAGGATTCACTCGACTAAAGAAAACTAAGAATGGATCAAGGCGTCTGAAAGAAGTTGATGACATCATCCATGACAATTGATCCAAGATAAGACATTCTCATAGCACGAAGAATGGGTCGGAAGGATTCCCAACTCCTTCCCCACTCAAACCTCGATCCATTCGGGGGCTAATGATGAAGCTATGTACCTAGGGTAGGGTCATGGACATGTCCTAACTGCCCTACCCAAGGACATCCCTAGAAGAGATCACCTTTCAATCGACTTGGAGGTGTTCCACTCGACAGATTCAAAGGCACTCGACCACGGAGCAATCACTCGACCAAGATCCATCCACTCGACTGCCAGAAGACCTAAAGTCACTCCGTACGCAAACGGTCGGTCATTGAGTTGCTTTTATGGTCATTATAGCACTTTATTAGAGGCGTTACCAGTAACGCCCATCCTTAATGTACTTTAAACCCTGCGTAACTAAGGGCCGGAGGGGTCTGGCGAACTCTATATAATCCACCCCCCTCCTTAGTGTAAAGGGTTCACACCCCTGTAACTCATACACACATAATCCAGTCGACCGCCTCCGGGCTCCGAGACGTAGGGCTGTTACTTCCTCCGAGAAGGGCCTGAACTCGTAAACCTCGTGTGCTTACTAATACTCCATAGCTAAGATCTAGCCTCTCCATACATACCCCCCTACATTACTGTCAGAGTTAGAACCACGACAGCAGCAGCAACAGTCGGGTTATGAGAGTCACCCAAAGCAGTTGAATAGTGGGCAATATCATGTCTTCACCACTAGCTTGGACAAGCGAGATCAGAATCTTCATAAGCGAGCAGTAAACTCTGTTGAACCGTCCGTGCCCCGTTATCTACGCTGGTCTGAACAGCCAATCCTATGGAGCAGAGAGGATCACCCTCACAGGGTTGATAATCCGGGTCAGCTAGCATTGGTGGTGGCACCTCAGGTGGGAGGTTATAAGTTTACCAAGGTACTCATGGATGGAGGAAGCAACATTAAGATCTTATACTATGAGACCTTCCGTCTTATGGGATTAACAGATAAAAATCTTAAACCGTCCAATACGGTGTTCCATGGTGTGGTACCTGGTAAGTTAGCATATCCTGTTGGCAAGATAGCTTTGGAGGTAGCCTTTGGAGATGATCATGATTCCAGGTCGGAGACACTGACTTTTGAGGTGGTAAAAATCCAGAGTCCATATCACGCCCTGTTTGGGCGGCCGGCTTACGCCAAGTTTATGGCACGGCCCTGTTATGTGTATTTATAGCTTAAAATGCCAGGTCACAAGGGGACAATAACGGTTCACGAAAGCCGCAAAATTGCTTTGGAGGGTGAAGAAGGTGATGCGGCTTATGCAGAGTCGGTTTGTGCCACGGAGGAGCTGAAATATTACAAGGACAATGTTGATCCGGCAGACATGACTCCATTGAAGAAGCCCACTACGGAGCATGATCCGGCCCTGAAGTTCAAATCGGCAGCTGAGACTAAGCTTGTTGACTTCGTACCTGGTGATTCGTCCAAGCAGTTCAGTATCATTGCCAACTTGGATCCGAAATAGGAAAGCGCGCTCATCGAGTTCATCCGTGAGAATCGGGACATTTTTGCATGGAAGCCTTCTAACATGCCAGGTGTACCGAGGCAACTGGCTGAGCACACTCTTAATGTGGATCCTAAGTACAAACCGGTGAAACAGTTCCTACGCCGGTTCAATGAAGAAAGACGCAAAGCTATTGGAGAAGAGGTGGCCAGGCTCTTAGCGGCTGGCTTTATTGTTCAAGTCTTCCATCCTGAATGGCTGGCTAATCCGGTGCTGGTCCTTAAGAAAAACGGCACCTGGCGCATGTGTGTGGATTACACAGATCTTAACAAAGCTTGCCCAGCAGATCCTTTTGTCCTCCCCCGTATTGATCAAATTATTGATGCTACGGCGGGTTGTGAGCGTTTGAGTTTTCTGGATGCATATTATGGTTATCATCAGATCAAGATAGCAGTTAAGGACCAGGAGAAAACATCATTCATAACTCCCTTTGGAGCCTTCTGCTATGTATCTATGCCCTTTGGGCTCATGAGTGCCCAGGCAACTTATCAACGGTGTGTACAGAATTGCCTTCATAAACAGATTGGCTGTAATGTACATGCCTATGTGGATGATATTGTGGTTAAGTCAAGGGAGAATGAGACTCTGGTTGATGATTTGAAGGAAACCTTTGATAACCTAAGGACGTACAAAATGATGCTCAACCCGGCCAAGTGTGTTTTTGGTGTACCGGCAGGCAAGTTATTGGGTTTTCTGGTGTCCAATGGGGGAATTGAGGCTAATCCGGAGAACATCACAACAATCACCTCCCTGGCTAAACCGAAGTGTATCAATGATGTTCAACGCTTGGCAGGACGGATTGCCGCGTTAAGCCGGTTTATCAGCCGCCTTAGGGAGAAGGCAATCCCTTTGTATCAGATGTTGAAGAAGACGGATCAATTCGTCTGGAGTTCTGCTGCTGATAAACCGTTTGAGGATTTAAAGCGGCAGTTGGCCAATCCGCCTGTGCTCGCCGCTCCAATTGACAAGGAGCCATTGCTCAGTGTGGCTATTGTAGTGGAGCGAAAAGAGGCAGGCAAGGAGCATCCGGTTCAGTGTCCGGTTTACTATATCAGCGAGGTGCTTATTGAGTCCAAGCAAAGGTATCCGCATTGGCAGAAGCTGGTATATGGAGTCTTTATGGCAAGCCGGAAGCTTAAGCAGTACTTCCAGGGACATCCCATCACAGTGGTCAGTTCTCTCCCTTGGGAGATATAATCCAGAACCGGGAAGCGACTGGCCGGATTGCCAAGTGGGCTATAGAGCTTGGGCAGCACGGATTGAAATACGTGCCTCGGACGGCGGTCAAGTCTCAAGAACTTGTCGATTTCATCAATGATTGGACAGAACTGCAAGCACCTGAAGAGAAGCCGGATCACACATATTGGACTATCCATTTTGATGGGTCTAGGCAATTGGAGGGCTCGGGGGCTGGAGTCGTATTAACTTCCCCACGAGGTGATAAGTTTTGTTATGTTCTCCGCTGATAGAGGCTAAGGTGTCCCGATGTTTCAATAAGATGGTGGCTATCATTTTCTGTGGGAGTCGACCTTGATGATCCGACTACGAACGTGCGAGAGGTCGCGCCTTAGCAATCGCTAAACCAACTTCCGAGGGTTATTCACCGCGCCGGAGCACGATCAACCTGACCACGAGGGTCTGTTTCCTGCGAGCAAACGAAGAACAAGCAAGAAACTGAGATTGCAATCGGGATATTGCGAATATAAGATGAAAGCTTTATTGATCAAGGTGGGGTTCTCTGACGTCTTGGTCTGGTCGTTGGACACAAACGAAGTACGCGAAGTTGCAACTATGGCGAACTTTTAATCTAAACAAAACCCAAAGTCTAAACGACGCCCCAAGGGCTGTATATATGGAGGAAGAGGGGGGAATTTCGTGGCCCTTGAGGGTGGGGTCCGAAACCAACCCTAACTCTTGTTTCCCCACACATACGGACTCTAAAAATAGCCTATACTTAAGTATTTCGAAATTACATGGGCCTGGCCCATTAATAAGGTGACGCAGCACCTAGAATATCCTATGGACGAATATTATGAAGTGGCATCTTGTATATTTCGTCCAAGGCTTCTTGCACTCCTTATGGCGGCTTCAAAGTCCTGAAATCATCACTTGTAACTCCGTTCTTGATCCCCTTGCGCATGCCATCAACTCCATGCGTGTTCTTGCTCCAATGTTCATCCTTCTCCAAGTTAGGCCCTTCATTTGTAAGCAAAACAAATGTATCCAATTTAGGCAGCATCATAATCTCATGAACATTAGAATCATTACAAGAAACGAAAGTACCTGGTAATTTAATTGGCGTGCGCGACCTCTAGTAATTGGTCCAGTATATGTAACAGTAGGGGCTTTGGGTGTAACAATGGTATTGATGTCCTCATCATCCTCCCCTTCTTGAAATGAAGTCGTCCTCGACGGAAGCGCATCTTCATCACCCAAATAAGGCTTCAAATCTGCAATGTTAAAAGTGGGACTAACCCCAAAATCTACAGGTAGCTCAAGTTTATATGCATTATCATTTATTTTCTCTAACACCTTAAAAGGACCATCAGCACGTGGCATTAGCTTTGATTTGCGCAGATTAGGAAATCTATCTTTACGCAAATGTAACCAAACAAGATCTCCAGGCGCAAACACAACATGTTTTCTACCCTTATCTCAAGCAAGTTTATATTTATCATTCATACGCTCAATGTTTTCCTTAGTTAACTCATGCATTTTTAAAATCAATTCAGAACGTTCTTTAGCATCAAAATTAACCTTCTCTGAAGATGGAAGAGGCAACAAATCAATAGGTGCACGAGGTAGGAAACCATACACAATTTCAAAAGGGCACATCTTAGTAGTAGAATGCAATGAACGATTATAAGCAAATTCAATATGAGGCAAGCATTCCTCCCACATTTTCTTGTTATTCTTCAAAACAGCCCTAAGCATAGTAGACAATGTTCTATTGACTACTTCAGTTTGTCCATCAGTTTGGGGGTGACAAGTAGTACTAAAAAGCAGCTTAGTCCCCAACTTAGCCCATAAACATCTCCAAAAGTGGCTAAGAAATTTAGTATCACGATCTAAAACAATAGTATTTGGCACACCATGTAAGCGAATAATTTCACGAAAGAACAAATCAGCAACATTAACAGCATCAACGCTTTTATGACATGGTATAAAGTGTGCCATTTTCGAAAACCTATCCACGACAACAAATATGCTATCCCTCCCCTTCTTTGTTCGAGGTAAACCTAAAACAAAGTCCATAGATATATCCTCCCAAGGAACACTAGGTACAGGCAAAGGCATATATAAACCATGAGGATTGAGTCGTGACTTAGCTCTTTGACATGTAGTGCAGCGAGCAACAAAACGCTCAACATCCCGTCTCATCTTTGGCCAAAAGAAATGTGTAGCAAGTATATCCTCCGTCTTCTTGATGCCAACGTGTCCCATTAATCCTCCTCCATGCGCCTCCTGCAACAACAAAAGACGAACGGAGCTAGCTGGAATGCATAGCTTGTTAGCACGAAACACAAATCCATCGTTAAGAACGAACTTGTTCCAAGTTCTCCCTTCCTTACAATTCTGCAATATATCTTTAAATTCAGCATCATGAACATATTGATCTTTGATGGTCTCCATACCAAATATTTTAAAGTCAAGTTGTGAAAGCATCGTATAACGACGAGACAAGGCATCAGCAATAACATTTTCTTTACCCTTCTTGTGTTTAATGACATAAGGGAAAGTCTCAATGAATTCAACCCATTTAGCATGTCTACGGTTCAGTTTTGCTTGACTTTTAATGTGTTTCAAAGATTCATGATCAGAATGTATAACAAATTCCTTGGGCCATAAATAATGTTGCCATGTTTCTGAGGTCCGAACAAGAGCATATAATTCTTTATCATAAGTAGAATAGTTCAGACTAGGCCCACTCAATTTTTCAGAAAAGTATGCAACATGTTTTCCATCTTGTAATAACACACCTCCTAATCCAATTCCACTAGCATCACATTCAAGCTCAAAAGTCTTATTGAAATTAGGAAGTTGGAGTAAAGGAGCATGTGTCAACTTATCTTTCAATACCGTGAAAGCTTCTTCCTGTGCGGTACCCCAAACAAAAGGCACATCCTTCTTTGTAAGCTCGTTGAGAGGTGCAGCAATGGTGCCGAAATCTCTCACAAAACGCCTATAGAAACCAGCGAGGCCAAGGAAACTCCTCACTTGTGTGACCGTTTTGGGCTGCGGCCAACTCTCAATAGATTCAATCTTGGCTTTATCAACTTCAATTCCATGTGGAGTAACAACATAGCCAAGAAAAGATACTCGGTCGGTGCAAAAGGTGCACTTTCCAAGGTTTCCAAACAAACGTGCATCACGTAGAGCAATAAAAACAGCACGTAAATGTTCCAAATGTTCCTCCAAAGATTTGCTATAAATCAATATGTCATCAAAGTAAACTACCACAAATCGTCCAATGAAAGCACGTAAAACTTCGTTCATTAACCTCATGAAAGTACTAGGTGCATTAGTTAACCCAAAAGGCATGAC
Source organism: Triticum dicoccoides (assembly GCF_002162155.2). NCBI lineage: Eukaryota > Viridiplantae > Streptophyta > Magnoliopsida > Poales > Poaceae > Triticum > Triticum dicoccoides. Next base: position 375,188,314 of record NC_041382.1, read on the forward strand.
TAACCACTCATACAATCCAAACTTAGTTTTAAATGCTGTTTTCCATTCATCACCCAATTTCATATGAATTCGATGGTATCCACTACGCAAATCAACTTTGGAGAATATTGTAGAGCCACTCAATTCATCAAGCATATCATCTAGCCTAGGAATAGGATGACGATAACGAATAGTAATATTATTAATGCCTCTACAATCAACGCACATACGCGACGTACCATCCTTTTTCGGCACTAAAATGATAGGAACAGCACAAGGACTAAGGGATTCGCGTATATAACCTTTGTCGAGCAGTTCTTGTACTTGACGCATAATCTCCTTCGTCTCCTCTGGATTGGTACGGTATGGTGCACGGTTGGGTAGCGAAGCACCGGGAATTAAGTCAATTTGATGCTCAATCCCTCGAATAGGTGGTAATCCCGGTGGCACGTCTTGTGGGAAGACGTCAGCGAACTCCTGCAAAATGTTAGTGACAGCAGGGGGCAAAGAGGAAGGCACGTCCTCGAATGAAAATAATGCCTCTTTGCACACAAAAGCATAGCAAACAGATTTGCTAAAATCTAGCTCATCAATATCAGATTTGGTGGCAAGTAAACATGCACTTTTCAATTTAATTTCAGAAACAACAGTAGATGGTTTATTATTAGGCTTCATTTGGTTCTCAAATTCTTTTGCCACAATCTGATTTTCACTCTTATTTGTCTCCTGTTTTGCTTTATTAGCTCTATTAATATCATCTTTCAAAATGGAATCAGGAGTCATAGGAAGCAAAGTAATATTCTTATCGTTATGAACAAGAGTATACTGATTGTTTCTACCATGGTGTACAGAATTTTTATCAAATTGCCATGGTCTACCAAGTAATAAGGAACATGCTTGCATAGGTACCACATCACAATCAACATAATCAGCATATGTAGAGATACTAAAATGCACACGAACAGTACGTGTTACCTTAACCTTGCCGCTGTTGTTGAATCATTGGATGTAGTAAGGATGTGGATGTGGTCTTGTGGTGAGAGATAGCTTCTCCACCGTCTCCATGCTAGCCAAGTTATTGCAGCTCCCTCCATCTACGATCACGCGAACAGAACGTTCCTTCACAACTCCCTTTGTATGGAACGAATTATGCCTCTGATTTTGCTCAGCTTGTGTAACCTGCACACTCAAAACACGTTGAGCAACTAAACATTCATACCTGTCAGCATCTTCAGGAGCCATGTATTGCGTCTCATGATCAGAATCGTCTCCACCGTGTTCTTCACGTGTAATAAGAGCCAAAGGCTCCTCATCATAGTCACTAGCGGACTCATACCCACCATCCTCAGTAACAATCATCACACGCTTAGATGGGCATTCTCTCGCATAATGACCTCCACCCTTGCAACATCGACAAATAATATCATGTGTTTGCCCTGTTGATGCCATGGATTAAGAAGAGCTCTTTGCAGGCCCAGAAGGTGTGCTCTTGGCAGATAGTGGTGATTGTGCCTGCTTTATTGTATCACGGTTGGAGGTGGCAGCCGACGGAGGCGCCGGTGTAGCAGAACGTGTGGAAGTAGATGATGCACGTGGTGTCCATGATGAAGGGCGACCTGCAGAAAAGTTAGTCCGCGCCAATGCCTGTCGATCCTGCACTTCACATTCAGCTTTACAAGCAAGATGGAATAAACGAGTGATATTAGTATACTCCTTATACTCTAGAATCGTCTGAATCTCTCTATTTAATCCACCCATAAAACGTGCAAGCATAGCTTCATTCTCCTCAACAATACCACATCTAATCATGCCAGTTTGTAATTCCTGATAATATTCTTCTACAGAATTTTTTCCCTGTCTTAAGCGCTGCAATTTTTGAAGTAATTCACGTTGATAATATGTTGGAACCCAACGAGTATGCACAGCAGTTTTCAAAGCATCCCAAGTAGCCGGAATAGGATATAATCTACAATGCTCAGACCACCAAACACATGCAAAACTAGTGAATGCACAAACAGCAGTAGGAACACGTCTCTCCTCGGGATATTGTAAACATGTAAATCGTTGTTCAGTTTCTAACTCCCAAGTAAGATATATATCAGGAACATATCTACCCTCAGATGGTGGAATATTCAATTTTAGTTTAGGGAGATGGTCATGATCTCGTACCTGAGGGTGAGCCCTACCATTGCCATTATTTGCATGTGGACGACCTGGTGGTTGCTGTGCTGGTGGTGGCACATAGTTCTGATTTTGATCAACCTCATCCTCATAATCTCCCACATAATCATTCTCCTCCACATCAGCAGTAGGAGCCATAGAAGTACCAACAGTAGCACCAGCAGTTTGGCTCGACTGAAGAGGGACATGGCTCGCTCGGCGGAGGGCTATTTCCCGACGTGGAGGTAGTCGATGTTGTTGCTGTTGTTGCAGAGGTGCGGCAGGAGCAGCCGGTGATGGTGGTGGAAAACGCGAAAGCAATTCAGCAAACTTGTTATCGAGCTTTGTTTCAAACGTCTTCTCCTTGCCATCTATCTTCTCCATGGCCTCTTCAAATCTGTTTATCACATCTTGCACCTGTCCACTCATCATTTGCTGAAACGCATCATGAAGCTCCTTGTTCGTCAAGTTCTCCCAGTCAGTCTCGTTGGCTTGTGATCCTGGCATGGTTAGCAGCAATAGAAACACACAAGAATATGATCCTACAGACTACTAACAAGTGGTGCTGGTGGCGGGTGTCACAAATCTGTCAAGCAAATCTCAAATTCTTACCAATTCTTACCCAGCAGCAGGCGGTGATCGGCAACCATTGTAGTCAAAACTCTCAAAAGCTTGGATAGAGCGATTGCCAGGGAGAGTCAAACGCACGGCGTAGATGTATGTGGAGCTGGGAAGGCTTATAGTATGGTAGTAAAAAGGGTCAGCAATAATCAATTCAGAGATGCAAAGTTGAATAAACGCTCAACGACGGTACTGTGCTGGTCCTAGGCTAGACCGTGCTACAGACGCGAGCCTAGAACACTAACAAAATCACGGCGCTGCACGTAAATAAGGGAAAAGCACACTCTGGAACTCTTTTTTTTCGCTCTTTTTTTTGTGCTCCTTTTTTTTGCGCTCCTTCTTTTTTGCGAAAAATCACTATAATGGCGAGTGTCTCAAAACTCTTCCCTCGTCAAACTGATAGGATGGGCACGGAATTTTTTTTTCACTTTTTTTCGGAAATCAGGGCAGCGACGACGAAAAAGTGCGACAAAAAAATCACTATGATGGCACGTGGCTCAAAAGACTCAGAAAAGCCTAAAAATAGGATAGGGAAAAAAAATTTGCCCGTGAAAATTTTGGCCTAAAAACTGCCCGGGTGTCTCCAGACTCTCTTTTTTTTCCGAGACCTACGCAGGCAAGGAAACACGAATCGGAATTTAGATTGATCTCAAGAACAAACCTAATATGAGAAGAACTCGGATTGGTGGTGGATATATGGTTGTGGTATATGGCAGCGGTGGTGGTATATGGTAGCAGTGGTGGTATATGGATACAGATTGGTGGTGGTATATGGATACAGATTGTTGGTGGTATATGGATATGGATTCAAAGTGGCGGTGGATAAGCAAAAGTGGTAGATGGGCGATGATGATGGTGCAACGGCGCGTGACAACTTATGACCAGAACTTGAAACTCTAAAAGACTAGACTCTAAGACCAGCAACTTGACACGATGATGCAACCGCAAATTCAACAAAGCAAAAACCCTAAAAAGATTATGCAAAGGCTCAGATTGGTTCGGATATGATGAACTAACCCTAATTTTTTTCTGCCTTTTTCGTGGACTGTAGGTATGAAGAACAGACTCGATCTAATCTACGAAAAACTGTAAAATCTCACCGAGCAACCTAGAAATCTGATACCACTTGATAGAGGCTAAGGTGTCCCGATGTTGCGATGAGATGGTGGCTATCGTTTTCTGTGGGAGTCGACCTTGACGATCCGACTACGAACGTGCGAGACGTCGCGCCTTAGCAATTGCTAAACCAACTTCCGAGGGTTATTGACCATGCCGGAGCACGATCAACCTGACCACGAGGGTCTGTTTCCTGCGAGCAAACGAAGAACAAGCAAGAAACTGAGATTGCAATCGGAATATTGCGAATATAAGATGAAAGCTTTATTGATCAAGGTGGGGTTCTGTGACGTCTTGGTCTGGTCGTTGGACACAAACGAAGTACGCGAAGTTGCAGCTATGGCGAACTTTTAATTTAAACAAAACCCAAAGTCTAAACGACGCCCTAAGGCTGTATATATGGAGGAAGAGGGGGGAATTTCGTGGCCCTTGAGGGTGGGGTCCGAAACAAACCCTAACTCTTGTTTCCCCACACATACGGACTCTAAAAATAGCCTATACTTAAGTATTTCGAAATTACATGGGCCTGGCCCATTAATAAGGTGACGCAGCACCTAGAATATCCTATGGACGAATATTATGAAGTGGCATCTTGTATATTTCGTCCAAGGCTTCTTGCACTCCTTATGGCGGCTTCAAAGTCCTAAAATCATCACTTGTAACTCCGTTCTTGATCCCCTTGCGCATGCCATCAACTCCATGCGTGTTCTTGCTCCAGTGTTCATCCTTCTCCAAGCTAGGCCCTTCATTTGTAAGCAAAACAAATGTATCCAATTTAGGCAGCATCATAATCTCATGAACATTAGAATCATTACCAAGAAACGAAAGTACCTGGTAATTTAATTGGCGTGCGCGAGCTCTAGTAATTGGTCCAGTATATGTAACAGTAGGGGTTGTGGGTGTAACAATGGTATTGATGTCCTCATCATCCGCTTAATGTTCCCGTGTACTAACAATGCAGCTGAGTATGAAGCCTTACTCCATGGTCTTCGGATGGCTAAGGAGATGAATCTAAGCCGAGTTAAGTGCTTCGGTGACTCGGACTTGGTGGCTCAGCAGGTGTCTGGCACTTGGGATTCCAAGGATCCGCTCATGTCAGCATATCGTCGTGAGGTGGATGTTGTTGCAGGTCACTTCAAAGGTTATTAGGTGGACCACGTGGATCGCCGGAAGAATGAAGCGGCAGACGCGTTAAGCCGGTTGGGCTCTCAGCGCAAACCGGTCCCGCCTAATGTTTTCTTGGATGTACTGCATAACCCGTCGGTCAAGCTCCCTGGTGAAGAGGATTTAGCTATTCCTGATCCGGAGGCTCAGTTGGTGGCAGCTCTTCATGTCATTCTGGATTGGACGATTCCTTATCTTGCATACATGAACCGGGGCGAGTTACCCGAAGATGAGACTCTGGCTAGGCAGATAATCCGGCGTTCCAAGTCCATGACTATTGTCAATGGCGAGTTGCATCATTGCAGTGTATCAGGGGCATTTCAACGCTGTGTGTCTCCTGAGGAAGGCTATGAAATCTTGCGTGAGATCCACGAAGGAGATTGTGGTCACCATGCCGGTTCAAAATCTTTGGTGGCTAAGGCATTTCGCCACGGCTTCTATTGGTTGACTGCTCATGCTGATGCGGAAGACCTGGTCAGACGATGCGACGGTTGTCAAAAGTTCTCAAGATGTGCTCATGTGCCGGCTCAAGAATTAAGGATGATTCCAATTACTTGGCCATTTGCAACTTGGGGGCTGGATATGGTTGGGCCTTTCAAAAGGTCCAAGGACAAGAAGACCCACCTTTTGGTGGTGGTCGACAAGTTCACAAAGTGGGTGGAAGCAGAGCCGGTTAGCAAGTGTGATGCAGCTACGGCGGTTTTAACTGGCAAATTTTTAAAAACGGTTCCACTATCAATTGACGGAACGCGGTCAATTCTTAGACCAGAGACTATTTGCCTGTTTTGCTTTCTTGTTAACATCCTATTATGGAGTAACACAGCGTTTATCATAACCCGGCACGGTTTACATGGTAAACCGGCATTATATATACAGGAGCTGCTGTCTCCTCCGACAGTGTGGGTTTATAAACCTCCGCTTCAAGATTGGCCAAGCCAACTTCATGCCCAACGATGGCAGGTATTATGTATCACAAAGATTTGATCATATAATTAAATTTCAGATATTTTGATTTCATATATACAGACATCACAATCCGCCTGACGGTACAACCGCGGCAGCACTTTAAGATTTTTTGATTGCAGAAAATACTTTGGAGATTGATCATCCAAAGGAAGCACAAGTTGCAATAATTATGCACGAAGGCATATCGAAATCAAGAGTATTGGCTAGCCTATTACAAGGCAGTATGGTGCCCAAATAAGATCATTGTTTTTTCACAGAACACAAAGGAGCAGCAATTTAAACCGGCTTCCGGTTCAAGCTTGGTCACCAACCTGGCCTGATGGTTGCGGGTCATCCCACGCCGCTTCAGCCTCTGCTTCTCTACCCAGCAGCTGGAAATCAACAGTTGTCCAATCAATTCCCATTAATGCTTGAAAGACAGCTTCATCATTGATCAACAATGACGGTTCAATGTCAGGAGCGTAAGTATGCTTACGGATTGGAGGGATAAGGTTCTCCGCTTCAGGAATTGGTGCAGCCACTCGTTTGTTTTGGTTATCATATTGGGCTTGATAGTGAGAAAAATCTGCCTCTTCAACCAATTGACAAGCTAGAGGGCGCACCTGCCAGTTTATCGCTTGGAGATCCTCCTCACTGAACTCTAACCCATCTTCCTTCAAGCTGGGATAGCCTTAAGCCGCTTCAACAGGGTCAAAGTCTGGCACCCACGTGATGAGGACATCAATACAATTGTTACACCCACAGCCCCTGCTGCTATACATACTGGACCAATTACTAGAGCTCGTGCATGCCAACTAAATTACTAGGTACTTTCGTTTCTTGGTAATGATTCTAATGTTCATGAGAATATGATGCTGCCTAAATTGGATACATTTGTTTTGCTTACAAATGAAGGGCCTAGCTTGGATAAGGATGAACATTGGAGCAAGAACAAGCATGGAGATGATGGCATGCGCAAGGGGAACAAGAACGGAGTTACAAGTGATGATTTCAGGACTTTGAAGCCACCATAATGGGTGCATGAAGCCTTGGACGAAATATACAAGATGCCACTTCATAAATTTCGTCCCGAGGCTATTTTAGGTGATGCGTCACCTTATTATTGGGCCAGGCCCATTTAATATCGAAATACATAAGTATAGCTATTTTTAGAGTACATATGTGTGGGGAAACAAGAGATAGGGTTGATTTCGGACCCCTCCACCAAGGGCCACGAAATCCCCCCCCCCTCTTCCTCCATATATACAGCCCTTAGGGCATCGTTTAGACTTCGGGTTTTGTTTAGATTAAAAGTTCGCCATAGCTGCAACTTCGCGTACTTCGTTTGTGTTCAACGACCAGACAAAGGCGTCACAGAACCCCACCTTGATCAATAAAGCTTTCATCTTATATTCGCAATATCCAGATTGCAATCTCAGTTTCTTGCTTGTTCTTCGTTTGCTCGCAGGAAACAGGCCCTCGTGGTCAGGTTGATCGTGCTCCGGCGTGGTCAATAACCTCTCGGAGTTGGTTTAGCGATTGCTAAGGCGCGACGTCCTCGCACGTTCGTAGTCGGATCGTCAAAGTCGACTGCCACCAAAGCGATATCCATCATCTCATCGAAAGACGGGACACCTTTGCCTCTATCAAGTGGTATCAGATTTCCAGGTTGCTCGGTGAGATTTTACAGTTTTTCGTAGTTTAGATCGAGTCTGTTCTTCATACCTACAGTCCACGAAAAAGCCAAAAAAAATTAGGGTTAGTTCATCATATCCGAACCAATCTGAGCCTTTGCATAATCTTTTTAGGGTTTTGCTTTGTTGAATTTGCGGTTGCATCATCGTGTCTAGTTGCTGGTCTTAGCGTTAGTCTTTTAGAGTTTCGAGTTCTGGTCATAAGTTGTCACGCCGCCACCGCACCATCATCATCGCCCCTGTCACCTACCACCACCGCTCCGAATCTGTATCCATATACCACCACCAATCCGTATCCATATAGCACCACCGATCCATATCCATATATTACCACCGCTGCCATATACCACCACCATATATCCACCACCAATCCGAGTTCCTTGCATATTAGGTGTGTTTTTGAGATCCATCTAGATTCCGATTCGTGTTTCCTTGCCGGAGTAGGTTTTGGAAAAAAAAGAGTCCGGAGACCACCCTCCGTTTAGGCCTAAAATTTTTCGAAAACGCATTTTTCGAAAAAAAAATTCTGGCTATCCTATTTTTAGGTGTTTCTGAGTGTTTTGAGACAGGTGCCATTATAGGAAGTTTTTTTTGACCCGTTTCCAGTTTTTGGGTCCAGGCAGTCAAAAAAAACGAAAAAAAAAATTTGGTCGAAAAAATTTCGTGCCCATCGTGTCAGTTTGACCTAGGAAGAGTTTTGAGACACTCGCCATTATAGTGATTTTTCGCAAAAAAAAAAAAAGAAAAGCAGCGCAAAAAGAAAAAAAAGAGCGCAAAAGAAAAGCGATTTTTTTCCAGAGTGTGCTTTTTCCTTGTTTACGTGCAGCGCCGTGATTTTGTTAGTGTTCTAGGCTCGTGTCTCTAGCACGGTCTAGCCTAGGACCAGCACAGTACCGTCGTTGAGCGTTTATTCAACTTTGCATCTCTGAATTGATTATTGCTGACCCTTTTTGCTACCATATTATAAGCCTTCCCAGCTCCACATACATCTACGTCGTGCGTTTGACTCTCCCTGGTAATCGCTCTATCCAAGCTTTGAGAGTTTTTACTACAACGGTTCCTGATCACCGCCTGCTGCTGGGTAAGAACTGGTAAGAATTTGAGTTTTGCTTGACGGGTTTGTGATACACCACCACCACTTCTTAGTAGTCTGTAGGATCATATTCTTGTGTGTTTCTATTTGCTGCTAACCATGGTAGGATCACAAGCCGATGAGACTGATTGGGAGAACCTGACGAACAAACAGCTACATGATAAATTTCAGCAAATGATGAGTGGACAGGTGCAAGATGTGCTAAACAGATTTGACGAGGCCATGGAGAAGATAGATGGCATGGAGAAGACGTTCGAAACAAAGCTTGATAGCAAGTTTAATGAATTGCTTGTGCATTTACCACCACCACCGCCGGCTGCACCTATCGCACCTCTGCAACACCAACAACAACGCATCCTTCCGAATCAGTATGGACGAGCGAAGCGTGTTCCTATTGAGGATGGCCAAACTTCTGGTGCTGCTGTTCCTGTTATTGATGCTTCTTTGGCTCCTGCTACTGCTGCTTCTGGTACCCAGGAGGATGATGAGTATGCGGGCGATTATGAGGATGAGGTTGATCAAAATCAGAACTACGTGCACCCACCAGCACCACCACCAGCAGGTCGACCTCAGGTATATATTCATAATGGTAGGCCTGCACCACCACCTCAGGTACGAGATGATGTGCATATTCCTAAACTGAAATTGAATATTCCACCATTTGAGGGTAGATATGTTCCTGATATATATCTTACTTGGGAGTTAGAAACTGAACAACGTTTTACATGTTTACAATATCCCGAGGAGAGACGGGTTGCTGCTGCTGTTTGTGCTTTCACTAGTTTTGCATGTGTATGGTGGTCTGAACATTGTAGATTATATCCTATTCCAACTACTTGGGCTGCTTTGAAAACTGCTATGCGTACGCGTCGGGTTCCACCATATTATCAACGTGAATTGCTTCAAAAATTGCAGCGTTTAAGACAAGGGAAAAATTCTGTAGAAGAATATTATCAGGAATTACAAACTGGCATGATTAGATGTGGTATTGTTGAGGAGAATGAAGCTATGCTTGCACGTTTTCTGGGTGGATTAAATAGAGAGATTCAGACCATTCTAGACTATAAGGAGTATACTAATATCACTCGTTTATTCCATCTTGCTTGTAAAGCTGAACGTGAAGTGCAGGATCGACAAGCATTGGCGCGATCTAACTTTTCTGCAGGCCGACCTTCATCATGGACACCGCGTGCATCTTCTACTTCAACTGCACCAGCACCTCAATCAGGTGCCTCCTCCAGTCGTGATACAAGAAAACAGGCACAACCACCATTATCTGCCAAGAGCGCACCTGCTGGGCCTGCACAGAGTTCTTCTTCTTCCATGGCATCAACAGGGCACACAAGTGATATTATTTGTCGTCGTTGTAAGGGAGGAGGTCATTATGCGAGAGAATGCAAATCTCCGCGTGTGATGATTGCTACCGCAGATGGTGGATATGAGTCCGCTAGTGGCTATGATGACGAGACTTTGGCTCTTATTACACGTGAAGAACATGGTGGAGATGATTCTGATCATGAGACGCAATACATGGCTCCTGAAGACGCTGACGGGTATGAATGTTTAGTTGCTCAACGTGTTTTGAGTGTGCAGGTCACACAAGCTGAGCAAAATCAGAGGCACAATTTGTTCCATACCAAGGGAGTTGTGAAGGAACGTTCTGTGCGTGTCATAATAGACGGAGGGAGCTGCAACAACTTGGCTAGCATGGACATGGTGGAGAAGCTTTCTCTCACCACAAGACCACATCCACATCCTTACTACATCCAATGGTTCAACAACAGCGGCAAGGTTAAGGTAACACGTACTGTTCGTGTGCATTTTAGTATCTCTACATATGCTGATTATGTTGATTGTCATGTGGTACCTATGCAAGCATGTTCCTTATTACTTGGTAGACCATGGCAATTTGATAAAAACTCTGTACACCATGGTAGAAACAATCACTATACTCTTGTTCATAAGGATAAAAATATTACATTTCTTCCTATGACTCCTGATTCCATTTTGAAAGATGATATTAATAGAGCTAATAAAGCAAAACAGGAGAAGAATAAGAGTGAAAATCAGATTGTGGCAAAAGAATTTGAGCAACAAATGAAGCCTAATAATAAACCATCTAGTGTTGCTTCTGAAATTAAATTGAAAAGCGCATGTTTATTTGCCACCAAATCTGATATTGATGAGCTAGATTTCAGCAAATCTGTTTGCTATGCTTTTGTGTGCAAAGAGGCATTATTTTCATTCGAGGACGTGCCTTCCTCTTTGCCTCCTGCTGTCACTAACATTTTGCAGGAGTTCGCTGACGTCTTTCCACAAGACGTGCCACCGGGATTACCGACTATTCGAGGGATTGAGCATCAGATTGACTTAATTCCCGGTGCTTCACTGCCAAACCGTGCACCATACCGTACCAATCCAGAGAAGACGAAGGAGATTATGCGTCAAGTACAAGAGCTTCTCGACAAAGGTTATATACACGAATCCCTTAGTCCTTGTGCTGTTCCTATTATTCTAGTGCCGAAAAAGGATGGTACATCACGTATGTGTGTTGATTGTAGAGGCATTAATAATATTACTATTCGTTATCGTCATCCTATTCCTAGGCTCGATGATATGCTTGATGAATTGAGTGGCTCTACAATATTCTCCAAAGTTGATTTGTGTAGTGGATACCATCAAATTCGTATGAAATTGGGAGATGAATGGAAAACAGCATTTAAAACTAAGTTTGGATTATATGAGTGGTTAGTCATGCCTTTTGGGTTAACTAATGCACCTAGTACTTTCATGAGATTAATGAACGAAGTTTTACGTGCTTTCATTGGACGATTTGTGGTAGTTTACTTTGATGACATATTGATTTATAGCAGATCTTTGGAAGAACATTTGGAACATTTAGGTGCTGTTTTTATTGCTCTACATGATGCACGTTTGTTTGGTAACCTTGGGAAGTGCACCTTTTGCACCGACCGAGTATCTTTTCTTGGCTATGTTGTTACTCCACAGGGAATTGAAGTTGATAAAGCCAAGATTGAAGCTATTGAGAGTTGGCCGCAGCCCAAAATGGTCACACAAGTGAGGAGTTTTCTTGGCCTCGCTGGATTCTATAGGCGTTTTGTGAGAGATTTCAGCACCATTGCTGCACCTCTCAATGAGCTTACAAAGAAAGATGTGCCTTTTCTTTGGGGTACTGCACAGGAAGAAGCCTTCTCGGTATTGAAAGATAAGTTGACACATGCTCCTTTACTCCAACTTCCTGATTTTAATAAGACCTTTGAGCTTGAATGTGATGCTAGTGGAATTGGATTAGGCGGTGTGTTATTACAAGATGGCAAACCTGTTGCATACTTTTCTGAAAAATTGAGTGGGCCTAGTCTGAATTATTCTACTTATGATAAAGAATTATATGCTCTTGTTCGGACTTTAGAAACATGGCAACATTATTTATGGCCCAAATAATTTGTTATACATTCTGATCATGAATCCTTGAAACATATTAAAAGTCAAGCTAAACTGAATTGTAGACATGCTAAATGGGTTGAATTCATTGAGACTTTTCCTTATGTCATTAAACACAAGAAGGGAAAAGAAAATGTTATTGCTGATGCATTGTCTCGCCGCTATACTATGCTTTCACAACTTGACTTCAAAATATTTGGTTTGGAGACCATCAAAGATCAATATGTGCATGATGATGATTTTAAAGATGTAATGCAGAATTGTAAAGAAGGAAGAATGTGGAAAAAGTTCGTCGTTAACGATGGATTTGTGTTTCGTGCTAACAAGCTATGCATTCCAACTAGCTCCGTTCGTCTTTTGTTGTTGCAGGAGGCGCATGGAGGAGGATTAATGGGACACTTTGGCGTGAAGAAGACGGAGGACGTACTTGCTACACATTTCTTTTGGCCAAATATGAGACGTGATGTTGAGCGTTTTATTGCTCGCTGCACTACATGTCAAAAAGCTAAGTCACGACTCAATCCTCATGGTTTATATATGCCTTTGCCTGTACCTAGTGTTCCTTGGGAGGATATATCTATGGACTTTGTTTTAGGTTTACCTCGAACAAAGAAGGGGAGGGATATTTGTTGTCGTGGATAGATTCTCGAAAATGGCACACTTTATACCATGTCATAAAAGCAATGATGTTGTTAATGTTGCTGATTTGTTCTTTTGTGAAATTATTCGCTTGCATGGTGTGCCAAAAACTATTGTTTCAGATCGTGATACTAAATTTCTTAGCCACTTTTGGAGATGTTTATGGGCTAAGTTGGGGACTAAACTGCTTTTTAGTACTACTTGTCACCCCCAAACTGATGGACAAACTGAAGTAGTCAATAGAACGTTGTCTACTATGCTTAGGGCTGTTTTGAAGAATAATAAGAAAATGTGGGAGGAATGCTTGCCTCATATTTAATTCGCTTATCATCGTTCATTGCATTCTACTACTAAGATGTGCCCTTTTGAAGTTGTGTATGGTTTCCTACCTCGTGCACCTATTGATTTGTTGCCTCTTCCATCTTCCGAGAAGGTTAATTTTGATGCTAAACAACATGCTGAATTGATTTTAAAAATGCATGAGTTAACTAAGGAAAACATTGAGCGTATGAATGCTAAATATAAACTTGCTGGAGATAAGGGTAGAAAACATGTTGTGTTTGCACCTGGAGATCTTGTTTGGTTACATTTGCGTAAGGATAGATTTCCTGATTTGCGCAAATCAAAGTTAATGCCATGTGATGATGGTCCCTTTGAGGTGTTAGAGAAAATAAATGATAATGCATATAAACTTGAGCTGCCTGCAGATTTTGGGGTTAGTCCCACTTTTAACATTGCAGATTTGAAGCCTTATTTGGGTGAGGAAGATGAACTTCCGTCGAGGACGACTTCATTTCAAGAAGGGGAGGATGATGAGGACATCAATACAATTGTTACACCCACAGCCCCTGCTGCTATACATACCGGACCAATTACTAGAGCTCGTGCACGCCAACTAAATTACCAGGTACTTTCGTTTCTTGGTAATGATTCTAATGTTCATGAGAATATGATGCTGCCTAAATTGGATACATTTGTTTTGCTTACAAATGAAGGGCCTAGCTTGGAGAAGGATGAACATTGGAGCAAGAACAAGCATGGAGATGATGGCATGCGCAAGGGGAACAAGAACGGAGTTACAAGTGATGATTTCAGGACTTTGAAGCCACCATAATGGGTGCATGAAGCCTTGGACGAAATATACAAGATGCCACTTCATAAATTTCGTCCCGAGGCTATTTTAGGTGCTGCGTCACCTTATTATTAGGCCAGGCCCATGTAATTTCGAAATACATAAGTATAGGCTATTTTTAGAGTCCGTATTTGTGGGGAAACAAGAGATAGGGTTGATTTCGGACCCCTCCACCAAGGGCCACGAAATTCCCCCCCTCTTCCTCCATATATACAGCCCTTAGGGCATCGTTTAGACTTTGGGTTTTGTTTAGATTAAAAGTTCGCCATAGCTGCAACTTCGCGTACTTCGTTTGTGTTCAACGACCAGACAAAGGCGTCACAGAACCCCACCTTGATCAATAAAGCTTTCATCTTATATTCGCAATATCCAGATTGCAATCTTAGTTTCTTGCTTGTTCTTCGTTTGCTCGCAGGAAACAGACCCTCGTGGTCAGGTTGATCGTGCTCCGGCGTGGTCAATAACCTCTCGGAGTTGGTTTAGCGATTGCTAAGGCGCGACGTCCTAGCACGTTCGTAGTCGGATCGTCAAAGTCGACTTCCACCAAAGCGAAATCCATCATCTCATCGAAAGACGGGACACCTCCGCCTCTATCATTTACCTCGAACAAAGAAGGGGAGGGATAGCATATTTGTTGTCGTGGATAGATTCTCGAAAATGGCACACTTTATACCATGTCATAAAAGCGATGATGCTGTTAATGTTGCTGATTTGTTCTTTCGTGAAATTATTCGCTTGCATGGTGTGCCAAATACTATTGTTTCAGATCGTGATACTAAATTTCTTAGCCACTTTTGGAGATGTTTATGGGCTAAGTTGGGGACTAAACTGCTTTTTAGTACTACTTGTCACCCCCAAACTGATGGACAAACTGAAGTAGTCAATAGAACGTTGTCTACTATGCTTAGGGCTGTTTTGAAGAATAATAAGAAAATGTGGGAGGAATGCTTGCCTCATATTGAATTTGCTTATAATCGTTCATTGCATTCTACTACTAAGATGTGCCCTTTTGAAGTTGTGTATGGTTTCCTACCTCGTGCACCTATTGATTTGTTGCCTCTTCCATCTTCGGAGAAGGTTAATTTTGATGCTAAACAACGTGCTGAATTGATTTTAAAAATGCATGAGTTAACTAAGGAAAACATTGAGCGTATGAATGCTAAATATACACTTGCTGGAGATAAGGGTAGAAAACATGTTGTGTTTGCACCTGGAGATCTTGTTTGGTTACATTTGCGTAAGGATAGATTTCCTGATTTGCGCAAATCAAAGCTAATGCCACGTGCTGATGGTCCCTTTAAGGTGTTAGAGAAAATAAATGATAATGCATATAAACTTGAGCTGCCTGCAGATTTTGGGGTTAGTCCCACTTTTAACATTGCAGATTTGAAGCCTTATTTGGGTGAGGAAGATGAACTTCCGTCGAGGACGACTTCATTTCAAGAAGGGGAGGATGATGAGGACATCAATACAATTGTTACACCCACAGCCCGTGCTGCTATACATACTGGACCAATTACTAGAGCTCGTGCACGCCAACTAAATTACCAGGTACTTTCGTTTCTTGGTAATGATTCTAATGTTCATGAGAATATGATGCTGCCTAAATTGGATACATTTGTTTTGCTTACAAATGAAGGGCCTAGCTTGGAGAAGGATGAACATTGGAGCAAGAACAAGCATGGAGATGATGGCATGCGCAAGGGGAACAAGAACGGAGTTACAAGTGATGATTTCAGGACTTTGAAGCCACCATAATGGGTGCATGAAGCCTTGGACGAAATATACAAGATGCCACTTCATAAATTTCGTCCCGAGGCTATTTTAGGTGCTGCGTCACCTTATTATTGGGCCAGGCCCATGTAATTTCGAAATACATAAGTATAGGCTATTTTTAGAGTATGTATGTGTGGGGAAACAAGAGATAGGGTTGATTTCGGACCCCTCCACCAAGGGCCACGAAATTCCCCCCCTCTTCCTCCATATATACAGCCCTTAGGGCATCGTTTAGACTTCAGGTTTTGTTTAGATTAAAAGTTCGCCATAGCTGCAACTTCGCGTACTTCGTTTGTGTTCAACGACCAGACAAAGGCGTCACAGAACCCCACCTTGATCAATAAAGCTTTCATCTTATATTCGCAATATCCAGATTGCAATCTCAGTTTCTTGCTTGTTCTTCGTTTGCTCGCAGGAAACAGACCCTCGTGGGTAGGTTGATCGTGCTCCGGCGTGGTCAATAACCTCTCGGAGTTGGTTTAGCGATTGCTAAGGCGCGACGTCCTCGCACGTTCGTAGTCGGATCGTCAAAGTCGACTGCCACCAAAGCGATATCCATCATCTCATCGAAAGATGGGACACCTTTGCCTCTATCAACACGCTTTTGCCCGGATTAGGGCGTTGATAGCACCGGTTTGAGCAGCAGATTTCTTCAGCTCTTCAACCCGGGCAGGAAGCATCGACAGTCTCTTAAGAGTGTCCTGAATCAAGGTGGGCGCCGGGTTGTTATGGGACGCGGTAGAGATGATCCGCTGAGCGCCAGTATACAATTGCTCTATCAATGTGTAGGCAGCTTTCAATTTCTTCCGCACGTCCGACCCCAAGTGACCAATGCATGTCCCTGAAATATTACAAAGGATTCACAAACCGACAATTCCATAAGAAGACCGAGTTACTCTAAAAATCAAGCAGGCTTACCAAAGATAGCAGCAGTCATGGCATGCACTTGCCGCTTTATGCTGGTAAGTTCGTCCACTATCGGTTTCAGTGCAGCCTCGGCATTTTCTGCTCGCTTGGTTAAAGTGGACTTTTCAGTGTCCCAATCCGCCCGCTCCTTGTTGAAGCCCTCCTTAAGCTGTTCCTTGGCGCTTAAAGCGCTGGTTAGTTCTTCTTTTGCTTTGGAGGTTTCAGCCTGTTGGGACTTCGGATTTTTCTTGCAGATCGGCGATTCGACTTTCCCTTTTGCTCAGCTCGGCCTGCATACAGACCATGGTATGACTCAAATGGCAGTACAGAATTGAAGTACCAACCACATAACACATTATGCCCTTGGTACTTGGGGGCTAATGCATATTTGCTCTTCATCTTACAATTGTTTATAAAGTCCCAAGATTAATACAAGTATTCAACTTGGCACTTGGGAGCTAATGGCTATTTGATCAATCAGCGCTGATGATACAATCTTGGTTATCTAAAGTCCCAGTTTAACTATATTAAGTTGAACCGGCCCTTGGGGGCTACATCAGCAAATTCACAAAACATGGAAGTTTATATTGGCAAGTCCCGATTTAGGTTGAGATCTCAAACCGGCCCTTGGGGGCTAGGGGAGTTGATAGATTGAAGTACAAAAGCAGATAAGCATATGGAAATTACCTCATATTTCTCTTTCATCATATTAACCAGACCGGCTTCATAGTCACGGCTGGTGTATAGCCGGTTCAGATAGCCGGAATGGAGATCTTGGGCGTTCAGAGCGGCATAAGTTGCCAGATCAGCATTCAATTTGCCTTTGCCAATAGCAGCAAATTCCTCTTTCGCAGTGTGCCTGGATAAAGCGACAGGGTTGCCTGGCTCTGTGCGACCAATGCTAGTAATAACAACTTCATCATCTTTTGCGATGCCGGTTTGCACTGGGGCCGTCGGCTGGTTAGTAGGCTTGGATGGACTGGTGGATCTATCAATCCGGGCGGGGCTTATGGACTGGTCAACAGGACCTGAGGTGTCAACATGTGGTTCTTCAGCAACAAAATCATCATCTTGCGGTGGAGGGTCATTTGGCACATCCTCACGAATAGCCGCTTCAGGACCTGGTCTTCTGTCCGGTTCAAGAACAGTATTCTCTTCGGCCGCTTTGTCCAGGCGAGCCTTCTTGCTTGGCCTAGGCTTGGCCCTGAAAGAAGTAAAAAGGATCAATAAAATATGTGTTATAATGTGATACATCAGAAACATCACAAGACATATGACTCACCCAAGCACCGTTTTGAGTGGTGGCAGCTGGGTGGCTGATGACTCGCCGGACGATGAATGGGAAGTGCCCTGATAATCGGATCAGACGGATTAAGAGGTTGAAGAAAACAGCCCACTTTAGGACAAGCATTGACAAGAGAGTTAGAGACCTCTGAACGGCGTTTCCGAACCGGACTGTTCGGTAAACCGGCGGAGGTAACTACCTGGCCGCTGTGCCGAGTTGTGCGGCGAACTTCGTGATGTTGTGTCTTCATAAGAAAGTTTGGGTCCAAATAAGCGAGAGGATGAGAAAATTTAATTTTCCGGTTTGCCCGACAGATTTTTAGTGAAGGCAAAGGGTTTGAATCGGAGGAGAGAGCAATTACCTCTACAGCATCAGCATGACTGACTTCGGCGTCATCCTGGCAATAATCATTATCAATAAGGTGTGTGAAAAATAAGCCAAGTAAATCAAGCTCTACCTCAAGGTCCAGATTACCCACATCATCGTCAGCTGCCGGATCAGAGGATGCAGTGGTTTTCTTCTTGTGAGCAGGCCTCTTCACAACTCTAGTCTTTGGCCGGGTTGGTCTCTCCGGTTTTTCTGGTTTCTCCGGTTTCTCCTGTGGAAGTTTCTTGCTCCAAAACGGATCATCACCCTGTTGGAAAGATGTTGATGTTCAATAATTGGTAATTGGAGAAAGGACAGATTCAATAAAAAGTAAAGTATAAATCTTACAGCTGGTGGTTTGTTGGTGGCGCAAAAGGGAAGCAAGCCGGTTCGAGCACAGACGGCTTCCGGTTCGTTCAATATCTTCTTCACAGCCTCTGTCACTTCGTCATCTGTGAGCTGGATGTCAATATGTCGTAGCGGGTCGTTGATACTGCCAGTGTATTCGCACATCAAACCAGAGCGCTGGCTTAGGGGCAATATGCTCCAAGATATCCAACAGTGTGCAAGATCACAGAACCATATGGAGCGACATCTGCCGTGACAAAACCACGACAAAACCAGTGAGGGAAGAGGCGTGGATTTTACAATTCACCCATGTGTAGCGTAGGAAGCATTCGCTGGAGCGCGGGAAGCATTTGCTGGAGAGCAGGAAGACTAAGTGGAGCACACACACAACCCGAATACCGTATCCGATGCCACGTGTTATTTATCACACAAGTGTTAACATATGGAAACGTATGTGTAACTTACTAAAAAATCGCACACGAGTACTCGCAGACGCATCGTGTGCGATACTCCTAGCCACCGCAAGCAACTAGTTTGCATTTTTCAAAGTTTTTTGTACACACAGAATCGCACACGAACTAACTGTATTAACCATCTGTGTTGTAATTTCTCATCACAAACAGTTCATCCGAGTCAGTTGTTTTCCACGTATCACACACATCTTGTTAAGTTGAACCGTTTCCGTTGTGTTCGCCAATCGAAAACAATTCGTCCGAGTGAATCGTATGCCCTATATCACACACACTTGATCTAGCTAACCATTTCTGTTGCACTCCCTAATAGAAAACAGTTCATTGGAGCAAACCATATGCTGTATATCGCACACACACTGATATGGCTGCCCGTTTCTGTTGTTCTGCCTCGTCGCAAATAGTTTGAACGGTTAACCGTGTTCCCTGAATCGCACACGCAACTATAATTTGAAGTTTGATGCATCCTCCATCGCAAGCGTTTTGCAGCTTTTTTTTACGGTTTTTTACACCATGCGATTAATGCATCGCCCACAGTTTCGTCGAAGGGTCTCTGATTGTAGTGTCGCGTTAGCAGCAACCTGCAGTAGTGTCAAGACGACTGGGCCCTCGCCATGATGCTCTCCTGTGCCACGCGCCTCTGTTACCTACCCCGCACGATGCATGCATCATACGTGGATAAGGATAAGGGCATGGTGGGAAGAGTGAATTGGCCGTTTCTACCCCATGCATTAAAGTCATTCACAAGCCATTACTGGAGCGGCCCCACTGATGCGGCTTGAAGCTACATCGGTATTTCCCCAAAGAGGAAGGGATGATGCAGCACAACGGCGGTAGGTATTTCCCTCAGTTATGAGACCAAGGTTATCGAACCAGTAGGAGAAGAAGCAACACAATATAAACAACACCTGCACACAGATAACAACTACTCACAACCCGACGTGTAAAAGGGTTGTCAATCCCTTTCGGGAGCGGCGCCTCAAGATTGGCAAACGGACATGAGATAAAATTGTAGTAGATTGATAGATCGAACGCCAAATAAAATAAATAAGAATAAAACATAGCAAGGTATTTTTGTATTTTTAGTTTAATAGATCTGAAAATAAAAGAAAGTAAAAATAGATCGCAAAGGCAAATAATATGAGAAAGAGACCCGGGGGCAATAGGTTTCACTAGTGGCTTCTCTCGAGAAATATAGCAAATGGTGGGTAAACAAATTATTGTTGGGCAATTGATAGAACTTCAAATAATCATGACGATATCCACGCAGTGATCATTCCATAGGCATCACGTCCAAGATTAGTAGACCGACTCCTGCCTGCATCTACTACTATTACTCCACACATCGACCGCTATCCATTATGCATCTAGTGTATTAAGTTCATGGAGAAACGGAGTAATGCAATAAGAACGATGACATGATGTAGACAAGATCTATCTATGTAGAGATAGACCCCATCGTTTTATCCTTAGTAGAAACGATACATACATTGGTTCCCCTTCTGTCACTGGGATCAAGCACCGTAAGATCGAACCCACTACAAAGCACCTCTTCCCATTGCAAGATAAATAGATCAAGTTGGCCAAACAAAACCCAAATATCAAAGAAGAAATACGAGGCTATAAACAATCACACATAAAAGAGATGAAAGAAACTCAAATACTTTCAAGGATATAAAAAGATAGATATGATCATAAACTCAAAGTTCATCCGATCCCAACAAACACACCGCAAAAAGAGTTGCATCATATGGATCTCCAAGAGATCATTGTATTGAGAATCAAACGGGAGAGAGGAAGCCATCTAGCTACTAACTATGGACCCGAAGGTCAACAAAGAACTACTCACACATCATCGGAGAGGCACCAATGGAGGTGGTGAACCCCATCCGAGATGGTGTCTAGATTGGATCTGGTGGTTCTGGACTCTACGGCGGCTGGAATTGATTTTTGACGACTCCTCTAGGGTTTCTGGAATATTGGGGTATTTATAGAGCAAAGAGGCGGTCCGAGGGTCACCCGAGGTGGGCACAACCTACCAGGGCGTGCCTGGGCCTCCTGGCGCGCCCTGGTGGGTTGTGCTCTTCTTGGAGCACCCCCAGGCGCATCCTTGGCCCATTAGGTGTCTTCTAGTTCATAAAAAATCTCTGTGAAGTTTCGTTGCATTTATACTCCATTTGATATTGATTTCCTACGATATAAAAAACATGCAGAAAACAGGAACTGACACTTGGCACTATGTCAATAGGTCGGTGCCAAAAAATGATATAAAATGATTATAAAACATCCAAGATTGATAATATAACAACATGGAACAATAAAATATTATAGATATGTTGGAGACGTATCAGCACCCCCAAGCTTAACTCCTACTCGTCCCAGAGTAGGTAAGTGATAAAAACAGAATTTTTGATGTGGAATGCTGCCTAACATGTCATATCATATTCTTTTCTTTATAGCTTGGACATTTGGACTTTTATATTGTTCAAAGCAATAGTCTAGTTTTGACATCACAACAAATACTCAAGCATATCAATAAGCAACCATGTCTTTCAAAATATCAATGCTAAAATAAGCTATCCCTAGCCCATCATGCTCAATCATTGATCCATTCATGAAACACACTCACATATTAGCTACACTCAATACTCAAGTATGAGCATATTGCCTCCTAGTTGGTGCTTTTATAAGAGAAGACAGAGCTCAAAGTAAAAGGAAGGCCCTTCGCGGAGGGAAGTAGGGATTTGTAGTGGTGCCAGAGCTCAAAGCGAAAAATTGAGAGATAAAAACATTTTGGGAGGTGTATCCTTCCCACCAACGAAAATGACTTAGAGTTCCCAACACTTTCCATGCTAGATCTATCATAGGCGGTTCCCAAACAGAAAATAAAGTTTATTCCTTTTTCAATCATACTTTCACTTTCCATGGCTAGCTGTATCCACGGTTGCCTTCCATACCAACACTTTCCAAGGAATTTATCATTTGACAACATAAAGTAAATTCATTTTTTATTTCAGGACTGGGCATCCCTAATACCTTTGCCTTACTCTCATGCAATGACAAGTGAATAAACACTCATCGTGATAATAACACATCTAGCATGGAAAATATTAGCCACCCCTCACCTCTCCGCGAGTGGACGAACACACAAAAGAGAAGTTTATTTTGAAAATTAGAGATGGCACATACAAATTTGCTTAGAACAGCAAAAGAATAACGCATATAGGTAGATATAGTGGACTCATGTGGCAAAACTGGTTTAAAGGTTTTGGATGCATAAGTAGAGATCATACTCAGTGCAAAATGAAGGCTAGCAAAAGATTGAGAAGCGACCAACCAAGAAACGAGTAATCTCATAAGCGAGCATTAAGCATAATTAACACCGAATAATGAACCACAAGTAGGATATAACTTCATTGCATAATTATTGACTTTCGTGCTTGCATAGGGAATCACAAACCTTAACACCAATATTCTTACTAAAGTATAATTACTCATTAACATAACTCACATATCACATCATCATATCTCAAAACTATTACTAAGAATCAAGTTTATTTTGTCCAATGATCTTCATGAAAGTTTTTATTATATCCTTCTTGGATATCAGTCACTTTGGAACTAATTTTTCATATGTAGCTTTTGATAAGCTCAAACAAATATAAGTGAAGATCATGAGCATAATTTTTCTTTCTCTCAAATTAATTTAAGTGAAGCAAGAGAGAATTTCTTGAAAATTTTACTAACTCCCAAATAAATCTAAGTGAAGCAAGAGAGCATTTCTTCAAAAATACTAAAGCACACCGTTCTCAAAATGATATAAGTGAAGCACTAGAGCAAGTCCATAGCTCATAAAATATTTAAGTGAAGCATGGAGAGCAATTATAATAAGTCATGACATAATTTTGGCTCTCTCAAATAGGTGTGTCTAACAAGGAATCAAGACTTATAACACAAAACAAAACAACAAAAGGCTCATACCATACAAGACGCTCCAAGCAAAACACATAGTATGTGACGAAGAAAAATATAGCTTCGAGTAAAATACCGATGGTCATTAGAAGAAAGAGGGGATGCCACTCGGGGCATCCCCAAGCTTAGTTGCTTGCTCTCTTTTGGATAATAGCTTGGGATGCCGGGGCATCCCCAAGATTAGGCTCTTCTTACTCCTTATTCCTTCATCCATCGTAAGATAACCCAAAACTTGAAAACTTCAATCACACAAAACTTAACAAAACCTTCGTGAGATCCGTTAGTACAAGAAAGCAAATCACTACAATAAGTACTTTATCAAACCAATTCATATTTTATTCTTGCATTATATATATTGTATTCCAACTTTTCTATGGCAAAAACTCATCAAAGAAAACCAAAGAGCCATCAAAACAAGTACACAACGCAAAGAAAACAGAAGCTGTCAGAACAGAACAGTTTGTAGCAATCTGGCTATTTCGAAAACTTCTGGAACTCAAAAAATTCGAAAAATTTAGAACGACCTGAGAAATTTGTATATTAATCTACTGCAAAAAGAATTGGCATTTTAGCACGCTCTTGTAAAAAAAGAGAATTGTTTTCGTGAGAGCAAAAGTTTCTATTTTTCAGCAAGATCAAACAACTATCACCCAAGAAGATCCTAAAGGTTTTACTTGGCAAACACACTAATTAAAACACAAAAACACAATCATAACAGTAGCATAATTGTTCTAACACTCAAGAACAGAAAGAAAAAAGCAAAAATAAATTTTATCCATTGGGTTGCCTCCCAACAAGCGCTATAGTTTTACGCCCTTAGCTAGGCATAAAGCAAGGATCTAAGTTTTGTAATCTTTGTTACGAGATCCATAAGATGCCCTCATGATTGATTCATACCGTGGACTAATTCTTGTTCTAGGGAAGTGTTCCATAGCCTTCCTCAAAGAAAATTGGAACTTAATATTGCCTTCTTTCATATCAATCACGACACCGATAGTGCGTAAAAACGGTCTACCAAGAATAATTGGACAAGATGGATTGCAATCAATAACAAGAACAATAAAATCAGTGGGCAAATAATTCCTATTTGCAAGAATAAGAACATCATGAATTCTTCCCATAGGCTTTTTAATATTAGAATCCGCCAAGTGCAAATTCAAAGAGCATTCTTCAATATCAGTAAGACCAAGCACATCACATAAAGATTTCGGAATTGTAGAAACACTAGCACCCAAGTCACACAAAGCAAAACACTCATAATTTTTAATCTTGACTTTGATAGTAGGTTCCCATTCATCATGCAATTTTCTAGGAATTGAAACTTCCAATTCTAATTTTTCTTCAAAAGCTTTTATCATAGCATCAACAATATGTTTAGTAAAAGCTTTATTTTGTTCATAAGCATGGGGTGAATTTATCATGGATGCAACAAAGAAATACAATCAATCAAAGATAAACTATCATAATTAAAGTCTTTGTAATCCAAAAGAGTGGGCACATCACTAGTTAAAGTTTTGACCTCTTCAAACCCACTTTCATCAATTTTCTCAACAAGATTTTCACCCTCCGAATTATCGGGACGCCTTCTAGCTAAAGATGACTCTTCTCTAGTACCTTTTTAATCAATCTTAATTTTAATAAACAAGGAATAAATAGAAGAAACACCAATCATTTTAAGATCTTCATCACTTTTACGAAAGTAATCACTAGAAAACACTTTTTCTAAAAATTCTCTTTTCGCTCTAAGCATAGAGATTCTTTTCTTACTGTAGTCCATAGAAACATAAAGAGCTTTAATTGATTCATACAATTTAGGCACAAAAATTTTCATCTTGAGATTGTCCACATCATGAGAAATTCTATCAACACTTCTAGATAAATCATCAATCTTATTCAACTTTTCTTCTATGGAAGTGTTGAAAACTTTTTGCATGATGATAAATTCTTTAATAGTATTCTCAAGATCAGAGGTGTTCCTATTATTATTATAAGAAGGATTTCCATAGGAATTACCATAATTATTAGAGGAATTACTAGGAAAAGGCCTAGGATTAAAATTTCCTCTATAAGCATTGTTGTTGAAATTATTCCGAGAGATAAAATTCACATCAATGGCATCACTATTTTGCTCAATCAAAGTAGACAAAGGCATATCATTAAAAATCAATAGGATTACTTTTACTAGCAACCAATTTCATAAGAGCATCAACTTTTCCACTCAAAGAAGAAATTTCGTCAACTGAACTAACGTTTTAACTAGTAGGAGCTCTTTCGGTATGCCATTGCGAATAATTTGCCATAATATTATCAACCAATTTGGTGGCTTCACCCAAAGTAATTTCCATAAAAGTACCACCCACGGTGGAATCTAAAAGATTACGAGAAACAAAATTCAACCCCGCGTAAAAATTTTGTATGATCATACAAAGATTTAACCCATGAGTTGAGCAATTCCTTAGCATCATTTTCATCCTTTCCCAAGATTGTGCAACATGCTTATGTTCAAGTTGCTTGAAATTCATTATCTGGGTTCTAAGGGAGATAATTTCGGCAGGCGGAAAATACTTAGTGATAAAAGCATAACTACAAAAAAAAGACACATCCGTGACATTTTGGGCCGAACGAAAAGAAATTTGTCATACTTATGACACTTCTATGATGATAATTGTGACAAAACCCGGTATCATCATAGATGTGGTGGGGTCCTACTTCTATGACAAAAAATCATGACAGAAAAAACCATGGTAGAAGCGAGGGCGAGGATAATATTGGGGTGTTCCCGGTTACGGTGGGTGGTCGGGGCCGAGCGATGCGCGTTTCTCTTGTACACGCAAGCACGTGGGTGCAAGGCATTGGGCTCTAACTAAAACCGAGCGATTGCACTGCAGGCTATGTGTTACTGAACCCGAGCGATCGATCGATGGCTATTAACTGAACCCGATCGAGCGATTCCTTCGGTACTGCTGCTAACTGAAGCCGATCGATGCTGCCTCTGGATGAACAGTGAGTGTTGCTGGGGGGTTTGGATGAACAGTTCCCAGTGGGGTGGATGAACAGGACCCTGTGGTGTTGCCTCTGGATGAACAGGACCCTGGTTGATCGAGCCGGTTGGGCTGGATGAACAGGACCCCGTGGAGGGATGGATGAACAGGACCACCCCGTGGAGGGCTAGATGAACAGTAGACGGTGGAGGGCTGGATGAACAGTAGCCTATGGAGGGGTGATTGAATAGGAGCCCGTGGAGACGGCTGGTTGAACAGTAGCCGGTGGAGTAGCGCGCGGTGGAGGCTGGATGAACAGGAGCCCGTGGATGAACAATCGCAGGTGGAGGCTGGAGGAGGTCGACGGTGGATGAACAGTAGCCCGTGGAGGCTGGAGGGGGTCGACGGTGGAGATGAACAGTATCCCATGGAGTCCCGTTTTGCGGTACGCCACACCCCTCCCGATGAACGGGACCCCCGTTCCGACCATAGCGCTCCAACACAAGTTCGTTTCCTCCGTTTTGTGGTACACCACACCCCTCCTGATCAACGGGATCCCTGTTTCGACCGTAGGAGGTACGTTTCCTCCGTTTTGCGGTACGCCAGACCCCTCCCGATGAACAGGATCCCGTTTCGACCATGGCCGGTCCAATACAAGACCGTTTCCTCCATTCTGTGGTACGCCAGGCCTCGTTTCCATCGGTTGTTCCGTCCAAGCCCTCCCGATGAACACGACAACACATTCCTTTCCGACCTAGCCGGTTGGCTCCCCATGAACACGACGACGACGCAGTTTCTCTGTTCTGACCCAGCCATGTACACGAGCCCTGGCCGTACGTATGCGCGAGTAGGTGTTCGAGACCCTGCCCGTATGTACATACGTGGCCGTATTTTCTTTCTTGCACACTGGCCGCTGTGCGTACGTGTACATGCTACGTGCGCGCCTCTACTACGACACGTGCACGCATCTACATCGACCAGTATGTACGTACATGTTTGCTACCAGAATGATAATGCTACGTACGCTTCGACCAGGCACTTCCTTGCGAAGATGTAGCTGGTGGGTCCCAGCAGTCAGTGGGGGAATCATTTTTTTTGCCCGTACACACTTCCTTGCGTGCGAAGATGTAGCTGGTGGGTCCCAGCAGTCATGGGGAAATAGTTTTTCGTGAAATACGGTGGCCCGTCCGGTGGGTCCCCGCTGTCAGGTGGAGGAATAATTTTTTGCATGTAATAAGGAGGCACTTCCTTGCTGCGGCCGTGGACCCAACTGTCAGCCTCTCCACGTACACTCCACGTCTGATGGAAGCTGTTCCTTGACCACATTGACCACGCCGCGCCGAGACCACCAGGGCGGTGGACAACAGCGAGGCCTAGGAAGGGGACGACGCAGAGCCGGGGAAGAAGCGGCAGTGGATGCCCACGCGTAGAGGAGTATGAGGGTTCACTGGTTCGCTACGGTGTGAGGCTGCCTTCGCCGCAGAATAATAGGGGGTGTGGGTGAGTAGAGGGATGGCCTGGCCAGCACTGGGACTAGTAGGGGGCGGTAAGGCCTCCGCCGCATCGCGGCCGGCCACGGGAGGCAGGAGCACGAGGCACGACCGGCGCTGGTTTGGGCAGCTGGAGCAAGAAGACCAGAGGTTCAAGAAGCACTACGGCCATTGGATGGACATCGTACGGTCACTCGAGCTAGAATCATGCATATTGACTAAGGTGACAAAGTCCTCCATCCCCGTCAACTTAGTAGGCCCACAAGTCAGCCTGCCACTATATTGGGTCCCAGCTAGCAGGGGGAGTATTCATTTTTTTGTGCGTAATAAGGAGGCACTTCCTTGCGTGCGAAGATATAGCTGGTGGGTCCAAGCTGTCAGCGGCGGTAACAGTTTTTTCACGAAATACAGAGGCCCTTTCGGTGGGTCCCAGATGTCAGGTGGAGGAATCATTATTTTGCGCGTAATAAGGAGGCATTTCCTTGCGTGCGTCCGTTGACCCAGCTGTCAGCCTCTCCATGTACAGTCCACTTCAGATGCATGTAAGTCGTTGACCGCGTTGACCAGGCCGCGCCGAGAGCACCAGGGCAGTGGACGATAGTGAGGCCTAGGAAGGGAATGACACGGAGGCAGGGAAGACTCGGCAGTTGTTTCGCACGCGGAGGGGAGTACGACTGTACGAGGGTTTACTGGTTCATCTGCCGTCGCCGGAGAATAACAGCAGGTGTGGGTGAGTAGAGGGATGGCTAGGCCAGTGATGGGAGTATGATGGGGCGGTGAGGCCTGCGCGGCAGCACAGCCGGCCACGGGGAGGAGAGAGCAGGCAGTCCCATCGGCGCTTGTTTGAGCGACTGGAGCAGGAAGAGCAGAGATTGAAGAAGCACGATGGCCGTTGGATGGACATCCAACAGTCACTGCTTGTGCATCAACCTTTTTTCTAGGAAAGCCTCAAATCTATGGAAAACATCATACATCCCATTTGCCATTATTTCTAATAATTTACAGCCCATTTGCTAATTCTTAAGGTTTATTTTGGAGCCCATATTCTTTTTGTTAGATTTAAAATCTCGAAATGAAAAAAAAAATTGAAACTAATTGCCGGTTTGATGTGTTTTAAAAATGTACAACCCATTTCTCATTACTAATAGGACATTTTCTCGGCCAGCCGAATGAAGCTCTCCTCGTCTTGAAACATTTGCAGCCCAACAGGCCTGACAAAGCGACTTACTTGGCAAATCACAAAAAAACTGGGCTGTGGCCATGGACCCAACTATCAGCCTCTCCACGTACAGTACTTTTCTGATGGAAGTCGGTCGTTGACCACATTGACCACGCTGCACCGAGAGCACCAAGGTGGTGGACGATGGCGAGGCCTAGGAAGGGGACGACACGGAGCCGGGAAAGTCACGGCAGTGGATGCCCACATGGAGAGGAGTACGAGGGTTCACTGGTTTGGCTGCGGTGTGAGGCTGCTGTCGCCGCAGAATAACAGGGGGTGTGGGTGAGTGGAGGGATGGCCTGGCCCGTGGTAGGAGTAGTGAGGGGGCGGTGAGGCCTCCACGGAAGCACAGCCGGCCACGGGAGGCAGGAGCAGGCGGCACGACCGGCTCTGCTTTGGGCGGCTGGAGCAAGAAGACCATAGGTTGAAGAAGCACTAAGGCCGTTGGATGGACATCATACGGTCACTGGAGCTAAAATCGTTCATATTGACTAAGTTGACAAAGCCCTCCGTCCCCGTCAACTTAGTAGGCCCACAAGTCAGCCTCCCACTATGGTGGGTCCTAGCTGGCAGGGGGTATTCTTATTTTTGTGCGCAATAAGGAGGCACTTCCTTGTGTGCGAAGAACGTTTTTTTCACGAAATACAGAGGCCCTTCCGGCGGGTCACAGATGTCAGGTGGAGGAATCATTATTTTGCGTGTAATAAGGAGGCATTTCCTTGTGTGCAACCATGGACCCAGCTGTCAGCCTCTCCACGTACAGTCCACTTCCGATGGATGTCGGTCGTTGACCACGTTGACCACGCCGTGCCGAGAGCACCAGGGCGGTGGACGAAGGCGAGGCCTACGAAGGGAACGACATGGAGCCGGGGAAGACACGAAAGTGGCTGCCCACGCGGGGGAGAGTACGAGGGTTGATTGGTTCGGCTGCCGTCGCTGGAAAATAACAGGAGGTGTGCGTGAGTAGAGGGATAGACAGGCCAGGGATGTGAGTATATGATGGGGCCGTGAGGCCTGCCTGGCAGCACAGCCGGCCACGGGAGGCGGGAGCAGGAGGTTCCGACAGCGCTGGTTTGGGCGGCTGGGGCAGGAAGATCGGAGACTGAAGAAGCACGATTACCGTTAGATTGACATCTAACGGTCTGACGCTGCTAGAGTCGATTATTGACTAAGTTTCTTTTTTGATAAACATTGTGTACGCATGAACTTAGTAGGCCCACAAGTCAGCCTCCAAATTTGTGGTAGACAACATAGAGCCCATTTGCTATTTTTAATAATTTGTAGCCCATTTGCTAATTCTTAAGTAATTTATTACAACCCATTTTCTGCCCAGGACCACGGTCAAAAAGTTCAACCTTATTTTGCATATTTCGGCGGAGTTCAAACTTTTGTAATCCCGAAATGATAATTTTTTTAAGAACTTATTGATTTGCCAAAAAATCGTTTTATTTTAGTAAGCAAATAAGACATGGGACAATTGAGTTGGTTTAAGGGAAAACCAGTGGTAAAAAAATCAGCGCTGGGAGGGAAAACAATAACAAAAATAAGGATGTAAATATGAAAAGGGAATTTTATGTATTTTCAATATTATGATACGTGTATATGAACTAGTAAAACTATAGGTAGAGATTAGAAAATGGATGTAGGACATGCGTTTCAAGAGGAAAATAGAACTGGGTTGTGTGTTTGATTCAGTAAAAAAACTGCCTGCGGATGTTGTAAGACAAAATATAACAAACACTGGCAGGCCAGAGGCCAGTAGATACCTGCTGGATCATTGTGCCCCGTTGTCGTCATGGGCTGGGCTTGTTAAAAACAAAACCAAGCCTGGGCAGTCTACAGCCCAGTTGAAACTTGCTCGACCTGAAAAAACAATATACGTGCTCAATAAACGAGAGAATTCTGCAAGTACAGACTGATAACTGGGATGCAACAGGGATATTGTTTTTTCATCATGATAATAAGAGCATGCACTTGTTTCAAAAAAATTGGAGAACTAGGAATTCAAACGGCAGGTGCTTATGCTACCCATCAAATAAAAAGCAGGTGCCTGAAAATTCGTTTCGAAACAAATGATTCAGCTTTATATCCACGTCGACCCTCGGCATGATGGTTGGAAGCAAATGCCAAGTTCATACCAAAAGATCGTAACAACAATACCAACTTGCGGACGACAAGGTAGTACAAGTACCAATACCAAACTAACTTATAATCTTTTTACTCCTGGCCCTAGTGTTCGTCTGGTAGAAAATCTTGTAGAGGACCAGCTCCCGCTCCTTCTCTTGCTCCAGGTCCCCGAGGTGGTACTGGTGCATCACCTAGTTGGTCCTCTGCTGGTCGAAGTTCTTGTTGGTGTGCAGCACCAGAACCTTTTTGCTGCCCGTCTACCAGCCGTTGACCATCACCGGCAAGGTATTGCCGGTGTTGTGCCACATCGCGTGCATGCCGCACTCCGACTGTATCTTGCGACGCGTCCACGTGCCCCTTTTGAACGCCATGGAATTGTGCTAGAAGAAATGCTTGCTTAGGCCACTCAGTGTGATACCTGCAGTATTGTCGAATACAGGTTTTAGTGTACGTAGTTGGCATTTTCATAACACCTTTGGCATGTTGCAGTCACTTGTTTCACTTTTTATTAACTGTCAAATTGTAATTGCTTCACCAGGTATGCGTCTAAAAAGAAAAATAGAGCTATAAACAAAGGAATATGTTTGTGCAAGTAGACGGCCGGTCGGTGTCTTACCTGGAAGTTTCTCGGGATGGGTGTAGCATATGCCGTGCTCGCTGTCAATGGTTGGTATGAAAAAATCGATTAGAGAGTGAGATCTCGCGCTGTCAGCACTCACTTTGGCCACAAGGTGCTCGATCAGCTCCTGATCCATGGAATCAAACTTGACGCCAGCCGGCAGCACCGGACAATCCTTCTTCAACTTGCATGGGTTAATTCCAGTTATATGGTACTCAATGTATGATCAATCGACTGTTTTAAGTGAATGATGAAACATTTTGACAGATAAGTGGTACTCCAAATCTGAAGTCCAGAATACCCGAACACGCCGCTGGGATTCTTGTGTCACCTCACACGCAGTGTGTTGTCATGTCAATGTGTGGACATGATGAATAATTTGACAGACGTATACTAGTACTGCTACTGTACTACTTACTAGTCGTATTTAGTGTCACATTTTAACCATAGGTTTAACTAACAAGTACGCACTTGAAGCCTAAGTGATATATATATATATATATATATATATATATATATATATATATATATATATATATATATATATATATATATATATATACTGCACAGCATCTCCATCATCATTATCAGTACATCCTGCGCAGGTGAGTTAGGATGCACTTGATCCCAGAAAGGTATCTATCATTCAAACCAGAGGAGTGCTTCAAACTAACAACCGTACATAATATCCAACAAAAGAGGGTCATGCTACAGCAGCAGAATACATGGCTCTGTCTACATATCAGTACGAATCAAGTTGTGCATATTTGCTGTTGGCATGAACCACATCACCGCATGTCGGGTTTGCAAAAGCCATTGATAGAGGCTAAGGTGTCCCGATGTTTCGATGAGATGGTGGCTATCGTTTTCTGTGGGAGTCGACCTTGATGATCCGACTACGAACGTGCGACACGTCGCACCTTAGATCTCTAAACCAACTTCCGAGGGTTATTGACCACGCCGGAGCACGATCAACCTGACCACGAGGGTCTGTTTCCTGCGAGCAAACGAAGAACAAGCAAGAAACTGAGATTGCAATCGGGATATTGCGAATATAAGATGAAAGCTTTATTCATCAAGGTGGGGTTCTGTGACGTCTTGGTCTGGTCGTTGGACACAAACGAAGTATGCGAAGTTGCAGCTATGGCGAACTTTTAATCTAAACAAAACCCAAAGTCTAAACGACGCCCTAAGGGCTGTATATATGGAGGAAGAGGGGGGAATTTCGTGGCCCTTGAGGGTGGGGTCCGAAACCAACCCTAACTCTTGTTTCCCCACACATACGGACTCTAAAAATAGCCTATACTTAAGTATTTCGAAATTACATGGGCCTGGCCCATTAATAAGGTGACGCAGCACCTAGAATAGCCTATGGACGAATATTATGAAGTGGCATCTTGTATATTTCATCCAAGGCTTCATGCACTCCTTATGGCGGCTTTAAAGTCCTGAAATCATCACTTGTAACTCCGTTCTTGATCCCCTTGCGCATGCCATCAACTCCATGCGTGTTCTTGCTCCAATGTTCATCCTTCTCCAAGCTAGGCCCTTCATTTGTAAGCAAAACAAATGTATCCAATTTAGGCAGCATCATAATCTCATGAACATTAGAATCATTGCCAAGAAACGAAAGTACCTGGTAATTTAATTGGCGTGCGCGAGCTCTAGTAATTGGTCCAGTATATGTAACAGTAGGGGCTGTGGGTGTAACTATGGTATTGATGTCCTCGTCATCCTCCCCTTCTTGAAATGAAGTCGTCCTCGACGGAAGCGCATCTTCCTCACCCAAATAAGGCTTCAAATCTGCAATGTTAAAAGTGGGACTAACCCCAAAATCTACATGTAGCTCAAGTTTATATGCATTATCATTTATTTTCTCTAACACCTTAAAAGGACCATCAGCACGTGGCATTAGCTTTGATTTGCGCAGATTAGGAAATCTATCTTGACGCAAATGTAACCAAACAAGATCTCCAGGCGCAAACACAACATGTTTTCTACCCTTATCTCCAGCAAGTTTATATTTAGCATTCATACGCTCAATGTTTTCCTTAGTTAACTCATGCATTTTTAAAATCAATTCAGAACGTTCTTTAGCATCAAAATTAACCTTCTCTGAAGATGGAAGAGGCAACAAATCAATAGGTGCACGAGGTAGGAAACCATACACAATTTCAAAAGGGCACATCTTAGTAGTAGAATGCAATGAACGATTATAAGCAAATTCAATATGGGGGAAGCATTCTTCCCACATTTCCTTGTTATTCTTCAAAACCGCCCTAAGCATAGTAGACAATGTTCTATTGACTACTTTAGTTTGTCCATCAGTTTGGGGGTGACAAGTAGTACTAAAAAGCAGCTTAGTCCCCAACTTAGCCCATAAACATCTCCAAAAGTGGCTATGAAATTTAGTATCACGACCTGAAACAATAGTATTTGGCACACCATGTAAGCGAATAATTTCACGAAAGAACAAATCAGCAACATTAACAGCATCATCGCTTTTATGACATGGTATAAAGTGTGCCATTTTCGAGAACCTATCCACGACAACAAATATGCTATCCCTCCCCTTCTTTGTTCGAGGTAAACCTAAAACAAAGTCCATAGATATATCCTCCCAAGGAACACTAGGTACAGGCAAAGGCATATATAAACCATGAGGATTGAGTCGTGACTTAGCTCTTTGACATGTAGTGCAGCGAGCAACAAAACGCTCAACATCCCGTCTCATCTTTGGCCAAAAGAAATGTGTAGCAAGTATATCCTCCGTCTTCTTGACGCCAAAGTGTCCCATTAATCCTCCTCCATGCGCCTCCTGCAACAACAAAAGACGAACGGAGCTAGCTGGAATGCATAGCTTGCTAGCACGAAACACAAATCCATCGTTAAGAACGAACTTGTTCCAAGTTCTCCCTTCCTTACAATTCTGCAATATATCTTTAAATTCAGCATCATGAACATATTGATCTTTGATGGTCTCCAAACCAAATATTTTAAAGTCAAGTTGTGAAAGCATAGTATAACGACGAGACAAGGCATCAGCAATAACATTTTCTTTACCCTTCTTGTGTTTAATGACATAAGGGAAAGTCTCAATGAATTCAACCCATTTAGCATGTCTACGGTTCAGTTTTGCTTGACTTTTAATGTGTTTCAAAGATTCATGATCAGAATGTATAACAAATTCCTTGGGCCATAAATAATGTTACCATGTTTCTAAGGTCCGAACAAGAGCATATAATTCTTTATCATAAGTAGAATATTTCAGACTAGGCCCACTCAATTTTTCAAAAAAGTATGCAACATGTTTTCCATCTTGTAATAACACACCTCCTAATCCAATTCCACTAGCATCACATTCAAGCTCAAAAGTCTTATTGAAATTAGGAAGTTGGAGTAAAGGAGCATGTGTCAACTTATCTTTCAATACCGTGAAAGCTTCTTCCTGTGCGGTACCCCAAACAAAAGGCACATCCTTCTTTGTAAGCTCGTTGAGAGGTGCAGCAATGGTGCCGAAATCTCTCACAAAACGCCTATAGAAACCAGCGAGGCCAAGGAAACTCCTCACTTGTGTGACCGTTTTGGGCTGCGGCCAACTCTCAATAGCTTTAATCTTGGCTTTATCAACTTCAATTCCCTGTGGAGTAACAACATAGCCAAGAAAAGATACTCGGTCGGTGCAAAAGGTGCACTTTCCAAGTTTTCCAAACAAACGTGCATCACGTAGAGCAATAAAAACAGCACGTAAATGTTCCAAATGTTCCTCCAAAGATTTGCTATAAATCAATATGTCATCAAAGTAAACTACCACAAATCGTCCAATGAAAGCACGTAAAACTTCGTTCATTAACCTCATGAAAGTACTAGGTGCATTAGTTAACCCAAAAGGCATGACTAACCACTCATATAATCCAAACTTAATTTTAAATGCTGTTTTCCATTCATCACCCAATTTCATACGAATTTGATGGTATCCACTACGCAAATCAACTTTGGAGAATATTGTAGAGCCACTCAATTCATCAAGCATATCATCTAGCCTAGGAATAGGATGACGATAATGAATAGTAATATTATTAATGCCTCTACAATCAACGCACATACGTGACGTGCCATCCTTTTTCGGCACTAAAATGATAGGAACAGCACAAGGACTATGGGATTCGTGTATATAACCTTTGTCGAGCAGTTCTTGTACTTGACGCATAATCTCCTTCGTCTCCTCTGGATTGGTACGGTATGGTGCACGGTTGGGTAGCGAAGCACCGGGAATTAAGTCAATTTGATGCTCAATCCCTCGAATAGGTGGTAATCCCGGTGGCACGTCTTGTGGAAAGACGTCAGCGAACTCCTGCAAAATGTTAGTGACAGCAGGGGGCAAAGAGGAAGGCACGTCCTCGAATGAAAATATTGCCTCTTTGCACACAAAAGCATAGCAAACAGATTTGCTAAAATCTAGCTCATCAATATCAGATTTGGTGGCAAGTAAACATGCACTTTTCAATTTAATTCAGAAACAACAGTAGATGGTTTATTATTAGGCTTCATTTGGTTCTCAAATTCTTTTGCCACAATCTGATTTTCACTCTTATTTGTCTCCTGTTTTGCTTTATTAGCTCTATTAATATCATCTTTCAAAATGGAATCAGGAGTCATAGGAAGCAAAGTAATATTCTTATCGTTATGAACAAGAGTATACTGATTGTTTCTACCATGGTGTACAGAATTTTTATCAAATTGCCATGGTCTACCAAGTAATAAGGAACATGCTTGCATAGGTACCACATCACAATCAACATAATCAGCATATGTAGAGATACTAAAATGCACACGAACAGTACGTGTTACCTTAACCTTGCCGCTGTTGTTGAACCATTGGATGTAGTAAGGATGTGGATGTGGTCTTGTGGTGAGAGATAGCTTCTCCACCATCTCCATGCTAGCCAAGTTATTGCAGCTCCCTCCATCTATGATCACGCGAACAGAACGTTCCTTCACAACTCCCTTTGTATGGAACAAATTATGCCACTTATTTTGCTCAGCTTGTGTAACCTGCACACTCAAAACACGTTGAGCAACTAAACATTCATACCTGTCAGCATCTTCAGGAGCCATGTATTGCATCTCATGATTAAAATCGTCTCCACCATGTTCTTCATGTGTAATAAGAGCCAAGGTCTCCTCATCATAGTCACTAGCGGACTCATACCCACCATCCTCATTAACAATCATCACACGCTTAGATGGGCATTCTCTCGCATAATGACCTCCACCCTTGCAACGTCGACAAATAATATCATGTGTTTGCCCTATTGATGCCATGGATGAAGAAGAGCTCTTTGCAGGCCCAGAAGGTGTGCTCTTGGCAGATAGTGGTGATTGTGCCTGCTTTATTGTATCACGGTTGGAGGTGGCAGCCGACGGAGGCGCCGGTGTAGCAGAACGTGTGGAAGTAGATGATGCACGTGGTGTCCATGATGAAGGTCGACCTGCAGAAAAGTTAGTCCGCGCCAATGCCTGTCCATCCTGCACTTCACGTTCAGCTTTACAAGCAAGATGGAATAAACGGGTGATATTAGTATACTCCTTATACTCTAGAATCGTCTGAATCTCACTATTTAATCCACCCATAAAACGTGCAAGCATAGCTTCATTCTCCTCAACAATACCATATCTAATCATGCCAGTTTGTAATTCCTGATAATATTCTTCTACAGAATTTTTCCCCTGTCTTAAGCGCTGCAATTTTTGAAGTAATTCACGTTGATAATATGGTGGAACCCAACGAGTACGCATAGCAGTTTTCAAAGCAGCCCAAGTAGTCGGGATAGGATATAATCTACAATGCTCAGACCACCAAACACATGCAAAACTAGTGAATGCACAAACAGCAGCAGGAACACGTCTCTCCTCGGGATATTGTAAACATGTAAATCGTTGTTCAGTTTCTAACTCCCAAGTAAGATATATATCAGGAACATATCTACCCTCAAATGGTGGAATATTCAATTTTAGTTTAGGGAGATGGTCATGATCTCGTACCTGAGGGTGAGCCCTACCATTGCCATTATTTGCATGTGGACGACCTGGTGGTTGCTGTGCTAGTGGTGGCACATAGTTCTGATTGTGATCAACCTCATCCTCATAATCTCCCACATAATCATCCTCCTCCACATCAGCAGTAGGAGCCACAGAAGTAGCAACAGCAGCACCAGCAGTTTGGCCCAACTGAAGAGGGACACGGCTCGCTCGGCGGAGGGTTGTGTCCCGACGTGGAGGTAGTCGATGTTGTTGCTGTTGTTGCAGAGGTGCGGCAGGAGCAGCCGGTGGTGGTGGTGGAAAACGCGAAAGCAATTCAGC
Source organism: Triticum dicoccoides (assembly GCF_002162155.2). Classification (NCBI taxonomy): domain Eukaryota; kingdom Viridiplantae; phylum Streptophyta; class Magnoliopsida; order Poales; family Poaceae; genus Triticum; species Triticum dicoccoides. The sequence goes on from NC_041382.1 coordinate 375,226,241, forward strand.
AAACTTGTTATCGAGTTTTGTTTCAAACGTCTTCTCCATGCCATCTATCTTCTCCATGGCCTCTTCAAATCTGTTTATCACATCGTGCACCTGTCCAGTCATCATTTGCTGAAACGTATCATGAAGCTCCTTGTTCGTCAAGTTCTCCCAGTCAGTCTCGTCGGCTTGTGATCCTGGCATGGTTAGCAGCAATAGAAACACACAAGAATATGATCCTACAGACTACTAACAAGTGGTGGGGGTGGCGGGTGTCACAAATCCGTCAAGCAAATCTCAAATTCTTACCAGTTCTTACCCAGCAGCAGGCGGTGATCGGCAACCGTTGTAGTCAAAACTCTCAAAAGCTTGGATAGAGCGATTGCCAGGGAGAGTCAAACGCACGACATAGATGTATGTGGAGCTGGGAAGGCTTATAGTATGGTAGCAAAAAGGGTCGGCAATAATCAATTCAGAGATGCAAAGTTGAATAAACGCTCAACGACGGTACTGTGCTGGTCCTAGGCTAGACCGTGCTAGAGACGCGGGCCTAGAACACTAACAAAATCACGGCGCTGCACGTAAATAAGGGAAAAGCACACTCTGGAACTCTTTTTTTCGCTCTTTTTTTTGCGCTCCTTTTTCTTTTTTTTGCGCTCCTCTTTTTTTTGCAAAAAATCACTATAATGGCGAGTGTCTCAAAACTCTTCCCTCATCAAACTGATAGGATGGGCACAAAATTTTTTTTTTCACTTTTTTTTCGGAAATCAGGGCAGCGACGACGAAAAAGTGCGACAAAAAATCACTATGATGGCACGTGGCTCAAAAGACTCAGAAAAGCCTAAAAATAGGATAGGGAAAAAAATTGCCCGTGAAATTTTTGGCCTAAAAACTGCCCGGGGGTCTCCAGACTCTTTTTTTTCCGAGACCTACGCAGGCAAGGAAACACGAAACGGAATTTAGATTGATCTCAAGAACAAACCTAATATGAGAAGAACCCGGATTGGTGGTGGATATATGGTTGTGGTATATGGCAGCGGTGGTGGTATATGGTAGCGGTGGTGGTATATGGATACAGATTGGTGGTGGTATATGGATACGGATTGGTGGTGGTATATGGATATGGATTCAGAGCGGTGGCGGATAAGCAAAAGTGGTAGATGGGCGATGATGATGGTGCGGCGGCGGCGTGACAACTTATGACCAGAACTTGAAACTCTAAAAGACTAGACTCTAAGACTAGCAACTTGACACGACGATGCAACCGCAAATTCAACAAAGCAAAAACCCTAAAAAGATTATGCAAAGGCTCAGATTGGTTCGGATATGATGAACTAACCCTAATTTTTTTTCTGGCTTTTTCGTGGACTGTAGGTATGAAGAACAGACTCGATCTAATCTATGAAAAACTGTAAAATCTCACCGAGCAACCTGGCACTGATACCACTTGATAGAGGCTAAGGTGTCCCGATGTTTCGATGAGATGGTGGCTATCGTTTTCTATGGGAGTCGACCTTGACGATCCGACTACGAACGTGCGAGACGTCGCGCCTTAGCAATCGCTAAACCAACTTCTGAGGGTTATTGACCACGCCGGAGCACGATCAACCTGACCACGAGGGTCTGTTTCCTGCGAGCAAACGAAGAACAAGCAAGAAACTGAGATTGCAATCGGGATATTGCGAATATAAGATGAAAGCTTTATTGATCAAGGTGGGGTTCTGTGACGTCTTGGTCTGGTCGTTGGACACAAACGAAGTACGCGAAGTTGTAGCTATGGCGAACTTTTAATCTAAACAAAACCCAAAGTCTAAACGACACCCTAAGGGCTGTATATATGGAGGAAGAGGGGGGAATTTCGTGGCCCTTGAGGGTGGGGTCCGAAACCAACCCTAACTCTTGTTTCCCCACACATACGGACTCTAAAAATAGCCTATACTTAAGTATTTCGAAATTACATGGGCCTGGCCCATTAATAAGGTGACGCAGCACCTAGAATAGCCTATGGACGAATATTATGAAGTGGCGTCTTGTATATTTCGTCCAAGGCTTCATGCACTCCTTATGGCGGCTTCAAAGTCCTGAAATCATCACTTGTAACTCCGTTCTTGATCCCCTTGCGCATGCCATCAACTCCATGTGTGTTCTTGCTCCAATGTTCATCCTTCTCCAAGCTAGGCCCTTCATTTGTAAGCAAAACAAATGTATCCAATTTAGGCAGCATCATAATCTCATGAACATTAGAATCATTACCAAGAAACGAAAGTACCTGGTAATTTAATTGGCGTGCGCGAGCTCTAGTAATTGGTCCAATATATGTAACAGTAGGGGTTGTGGGTGTAACAATGGTATTGATGTCCTCATCAGCCATCCATTGCGTGGAAGCTTGATGCCTTTCACACACTGAACATTATCTGGCAACAAGCTGTGTCGATGAATCTCTGGATATGGTGATTCATGAAACCCATGGTATGATGTGTAAACACAGTCCCCCCTAGCGAATGGAAGTTGCATAGCACGGTAATCATCACCGGTGATATGATTGATGATTGGTTGGATGATCGGATAATTGAGCCTGAGGAACATGGAGTGGTTTCCGAGGCTGTAAACCCGCCTCCAGTTGAATACGTCTGGCCCAACGGAGCTGGGATCTTTCTCGAACACGAAGCAGCTATAGCCATCAATGTCACGAACGCCCCAGGAATTGTACTACATGTGGTTTGATGAAATGGTTTGGTCAATTTGGTACGTGCAAATGAGCATCAAATGACCACCGTCAGCTAAACGAGCGATAAACCACCACCTATCGGCTGGTATGATTCCAGGTCCTGGAATCATGAAGGCCAGCGCATTTGCGTCTGCTACAACAATTCAAATTGGAGACCAAAAGGACAAAAATAAACAATCATGTTCAGAGTATGTGTGGAATTAAGATTATTATAATGGTGACACATATCATAGACAGAGAATTGCAATGATGTGGTCATAATCATACCCCAAGTTAAAAAAAATAAGCTAATGACTTTCATATTCTAGCAATATATCATGGTTCAAACATCATGTAACAATGAGAGGAAAACAGATATGACAGGGCCTACTCATATTCTGCCATAGCACTTACTACAGTTATCATATCAACTCTAAGCAATAACATGCGTTGTTATAAAAATCCTGGAAATGAGAGTAACTTATAGCAATCATAAGGTTATACTCATAATATCTATTCTAACAATCATTAGATACCAATTGTTCTCATACCAACTCTAACAATAACATGTGTGGTCATAAAAATCTAGGAAATGAGAGGAACATATAGCAATGATGTGGTTATAGACATACTATATATTCTAAATTTGTAACAATGAACAGGCAATCGTATTCTTAAGGTAAAGATGAGATGAGATAGAACAATTACACGGCGATAGATTCCACCAGTATAGGCAGCCAATCTGTGGGTCGACCGCATAAACGATGCCATCATGCACTATAGCATCAGACAGAAGTGTTGGGTAAAGAGGATCGACGATGATCCATAACCATGTGTGGCGACCGGATTCCAAATAGACTAATCCCATGTTGAACACGACAATGAGCTTGTAATCCATGTAGTCTTCTGATAGTGTGGGCACTTCGCAGATTACAACCTTTAGCAAACAGAGGTCGAGCCAAAAGCTCGATGCGTCTCGTGCGTAGTAGGCAGGAGTGTCCGGCGGGCCGCGAGGCTCGATGGCGGCGATATCAAAAGATGGAAGGGTGATCTCTCGCTGGGTGTAGATATCCACGAGACGCCACGGACTACCGGATTGGTGGATGAGGACAATCCAGTTGGCCTTCATGTCTGCCCAGTAGTGGTCGCGCATGAAGGACAGGTGGACGGGTAGTGGTAGCATGTCAAGGGGCACCACAGCAACCTCCGTAGGATCGTCAAGTCGGTGTCTGGGCCACCTGCGAGGATTGGGCATCAGCAAGCAGGGTGTCTTGAAAAGAGCCAGCTGGTTGCAGACGAGTAGACGGTACAAAGACACTAAGCATGCGGCCAAACGGACGGTGCTGAGTAGGTCCATACAATTAAAGATTTGCTCCAAGAGAACATCAGGGAGGGAATTCCAATCGTGGCTCTACATGTCAGTTGGTTCTGCCATTGGGTTTTTTGGTGCTTGCGAGCCAGCGGGGAAGTGGATTCAGGCGGGTGAGCGAAGAAGCTTCTCCTCGTGTGGCCGAGCAGTGAGCGGGGGGATATGGTATGCGCGAGCTACCAAGGAAGATAGCGTGGACGGGCGAGCAGTGAGTGGGAGGAAATGGTGTGCGGCCGATGATGGGGAAGAGAGGAGGAGGAAGAAGAGAGGAGGAAGAAGAGTGGAAGACGGGGAAGAAAGTGCATTAAATCTCAATTCTACTAATACTACCAGGATATACCGTCCTTCGGAGTGTAAATAGTTACACCGATGACATGTGGGTCTACCACAAGAGGGCCCATATGTCAGTTAATGGAGGACAGAAGCGTGCTCTACTGGCAAACATGATGGCAGTACTGGGTAAGGCTGATTTAGTAACACCAACACGCTGGTTCAGCTTATTAATTAAGTGTCCCATCTGTTGTAGCATGTATTGTCACTTCACTGCAAAGACTAGTTGAATAGTTCTCTCTGACCGAGATGGGGAATAATGGATTGTGAAGACTTCCTTTCTACATTATCCCTATGCCTCTACGCTCACTTCACTCATTTTTGCTCTGTACGTAGTCACTTGTTGAAATCTCTAGAAAGAGAAATACTCCGTATTTGGGAATAGGGGGAGGATTTTACTCCGTATTTGGGAATAGAGGATTTTACTCCGTATTTAGGAACAGAGGGAGTATCACCATATGGAGGGAACATAGGAAGCTTGAAATATGAACATGTCAATGGAAGGGAGTAAGCCCCATGCATGCATCCATGCATGCAACATGCAACACTCACACGTACACATGGACGCCCGCAACACTCACGCACCCATGCGGCACACAGCAAACGACGCAACACACACGCTCATGCTCAAGTGCTCAACCTACTCCCTACGTCCGTGAAAGACTGTACATTTAGAGATTTACACATTGACCAGGGCATAATTAACGCCCAAAAGTAGCAGACTTATGTGTGCATGAGACCATTGAGAGAAGAAGATTAAATGAAGGTCGTTGCATGCTGTAATTAAAGATAGACATGTAGCCTATACCTAGAGCACAAGTTGGTGCATTAGTCAATCAATATCGATTTAGATTAAAGGCTAAATGCATTGGAAGTGTAGATGTACTACACTCTTTGTTTTTTAGCTGATTTCTTTGCTCTGCCAACTAACAGGTGGGACCCAAAAACCAGGTGACAATTTAACCAGTCAACAAAGTGCCACTTCGACTATGTGGCCGGTCAGTAGGGTGCAATACGGTGCTCTACGATGAGCTAGTGATCGTATAATCACCACAAAACTATATATAGTGACCGTAAAGAGTGTATTGTTACATACGTTGACCGCCAGTGTATTTTTCTCGTTTCAAACTAAGCCATATTAACCGGAAAGGACGCAGTATGGACTAGTACTAGTACTGCTTTGATGTGTCCCGTCAACTCGCCGAACGAGGAGAAGCTTGCTTACTATGCCTCTCCCTTGTCCACGCGCGCGGTGGTTCGCAGGACGAGGAGAGGGTTTTGACTACAGCGCCCTCTCCCTCTCCCTCGCCCTCGCCCTCGCGGTAGACGTGCAGCAGTTCAATTGGTGTCAGATTGCCAGAAGCATAATGTGTACTGTAGTATCATCATTGTTGGACCTTCCGAAGAGGCGAAGAGCCAAGTGCAAGGTTCACACGAGTACGAACTGTTGAACCTCCCGAAGAGGCAAAGAGCCAGGCGCAAGGTTTTACAGGAGTTGTCGTCCTAGTAGGAGCGTACTACAAGTATAGAGAACGATGCTACTGTATGATGCCGCCACGTCACGTATATCCAAAGCTATGCTACCTTTTTTCTCAAAGAGCATGTTGGAGCCCGTGCAACAACCACACAAGTTGCACGTACACATAACACATTCACTAGTAATAAATTCTAAAGGACAAATGTCAGTATGCCACACAAGTTCATCTCCAATTCATGTGATAAATTTGTGCACGACTAGTCTACATATATTCACAGCGCTACCGTTCACAATTTACCGTACTCCACTTACACGTTATAGATGGGCTACATGTCCTCCTCCAGGTTCCAGTCCCAGGTGTTCTTCATGGATGGAATGATCCATAGCGGTGGGCAACAGGAATCATTGTCACAGCTTTCTAGTCCGGTTCCACACGATGGAGACTCATCCAAGCTGAAGCAGCATAAATCAGGGATAGCGTGTCCCAGCATGTCGTTCATCCGGTGGTGCACACTGAAGGCACAACCATGCTTCATGAATGGCAGGCCTTCCGTGTCGTGCACGGAAGGTGGCATCCGCTTCACAATGGGGTAGCTGTCGCCAATGAAAAGCGAGTACTCTCCAAGAGTGTTCCTCGGCACCCACGTAGCATCACAGGGGTCGAACTCGGCGCCGTTCATCTGGTACACGCAGCATCTCAGATCTGGACACATGGTGACGTACATAGTCAAGGTCCATGCATAATAATGTTGTGATCAAATATGGCGGTCAGTAATACTGTGCAGCAAATAGTACTACTCTGGTATAGAGGAAGTAAAATAACCGGCTTATTATATATATCCACTCTTGGCTACATGGATGAGATAGTAAGACATGGAAAAACAAAAATGGTGGCAGCTAGTGGGTTCAAGTCTTCAAGGGCCTAGCTAGCTATACGCGTCCTCCAAGGTAAAAAGTACTCCTACTAGTAAGTAAGTAGAGTACTAGTACAACAACGAAAGAGAAGGCGAGAGGCTTAAAAAATGGAATACCTGGGTAGATGGTGACGGTCCGATTGTGGTAGATTGTGTGACCATGTTGCACATCAGTGGTACCATGGGTAACGACTGCTAAGATAGTTGATCCCAATATGCCAAAGTCAGCTACAAGGTTCCATGTTATACCGAATCGCGGATGCAAATGCACATCCAGGATCGGCGATCTTATTTTGATTGCGGGATGACTGGTCCCTGCAAAATAATGGAGTACCGTTAGGGATGCAAATGATGGTTTGTGCATTCCGTTTGTAATCTCCCGTACCGTAGGATGGCAACCAGATGAAACAAGTCCCCTGGCTTGTCACCGCGAAGATGCGGCCTAGATGGCGCACGGCATCTTCGAACATGTAGGGGTACAAATCTACCACCGCCAACATGCGCAAGCCTCAGCCGTTACTGCCTCTTGCATTGATGGCAATCCTTATGTCAAACACCGCAATGATATAGTAATCGTCGTAGCCGCGTCACTTTGTCGGCGGGTCCGCAATTGCTATCTTCAATCTCATGTAGGCATCATCATACGTATTCAATCCCAGCCAGTTCGGAAGGCCGATCCCAATGGTGGAGAAGGGGTCTACCGGAACGGCCGCACTGTTGTGGATGTTGTGCAAAATGATGGTGGTATCTGGCCAGAGGTATGCAAGCCGATCTTCGTTGGCACCGACCCAGACCTATATATAAGACGGTGGGCAGCGGAGAAATTACAGGATGGAAATGGAATAACTAAGTACTACATGATCAAACTCCATTACTGACCTCCTCATCGGACAAAATCCGACTACCTCTCAACGTCGGCAACTCTAGCGGAGTAAACGTGCAACCATGGCCAGGGAGCGGTGGACTGTTCGAAGGATTGTCCCATAGAAGAACCTTCTCCTCGAGGACGCATGGAAGACCAACAAGAATGGCCTTTTCCCAAGTGATAGAGGCTAAGGTGTCCCGGTGTTTCGATGAGATGGTGGCTATCGTTTTCTGTGGGAGTCGACCTTGGCGATCCGACTACGAACGTGCCAGACGTCGCGCCTTAGCAATCGCTAAACCAACTTCCGAGGGTTATTGACCACGCCGGAGCACGATCAACCTGACCACGAGGGTCTGTTTCCTGCGAGCAAACGAAGAAAAGGCAAGAAACTGAGATTGCAATCAGGATATTGCGAATATAAGATGAAAGCTTTATTGATCAAGGTGGGGTTCTGTGACGTCTTGGTCTGGTCGTTGGACACAAACGAAGTACGCGAACTTGCAGCTATGGTGAACTTTTAATCTAAACAAAACCCAAAGTCTAAACGACGCCCTAAGGGCTATATATATGGAGGAAGAGGGGGAATTTTGTGGCCCTTGAGGGTGGGGTCCGAAACCAACCCTAACTCTTGTTTCCCCACACATACGGACTCGAAAAATAGCCTATACTTAAGTATTTCGAAACTACATGGGCCTGGCCCATTAATAAGGTGACGCAGCACCTAGAATAGCCTATGGACGAATATTATGAAGTGGCATCTTGTATATTTCGTCCAAGGCTTCATGCACTCCTTATGGCGGCTTCAAAGTCCCGAAATCATCACTTGTAACTCCGTTCTTGATCCTTTTGCGCATGCCATCAACTCCATGCGTGTTCTTGCTCCAATGTTCATCCTTCTCCAAGCTAGGCCCTTCATTTGTAAGCAAAACAAATGTATCCAATTTAGGCAGCATCATAATCTCATGAACATTAGAATCATTACCAAGAAACGAAAGTACCTGGTAATTTAATTGGCGTGCGCGAGCTCTAGTAATTGGTCCAGTATATGTAACAGTAGGGGCTGTGGGTGTAACAATGGTATTGATGTCCTCATCATCCTCCCCTTATTGAAATGAAGTCGTCCTCGACGGAAGCGCATCTTCCTCACCCAAATAAGGCTTCAAATCTGCAATGTTAAAAGTGGGACTAACCCCAAAATCTACAGGTAGCTCAAGTTTATATGCACTATCATTTATTTTCTCTAACACCTTAGAAGGACCATCAGCACGTGGCATTAGCTTTGATTTGCGCAGATTAGGAAATCTATCTTTACGCAAATGTAACCAAACAAGATCTCCAGGCGCAAACACAACATGTTTTCTACCCTTATCTCCAGCAAGTTTATATTTAGCGTTCATACGCTCAATGTTTTCCTTAGTTAACTCATGCATTTTTAAAATCTATTCAGAATGTTCTTTAGCATCAAAATTAACCTTCTCTGAAGATGGAAGAGGCAACAAATCGATAGGTGCACGAGGTAGGAAACCATACACAATTTCAAAAGGGCACATCTTAGTAGTAGAATGCAATGAATGATTATAAGCAAATTCAATATGAGGCAAGCATTCTTCCCACATTTTCTTGTTATTCTTCAAAACAGCCCTAAGCATAGTAGACAATGTTCTATTGACTACTTCAGTTTGTCCATCAGTTTGGGGGTGACAAGTAGTACTAAAAAGAAGCTTAGTCCCCAACTTAGCCCATAAACATCTCCAAAAGTGGCTAAGAAATTTAGTATCACGATCTGAAACAATAGTATTTGGCACACCATGTAAGCGAATAATTTCACAAAAAAACAAATCAGCAACATTAACAGCATCATCGCTTTTATGACATGGTATAAAGTGTACCATTTTTGAGAACCTATCCACGACAACAAATATGCTATCCCTCCCCTTCTTTGTTCGAGGTAAACCTAAAACAAAGTCCATAGATATATCCTCCCAAGGAACACTAGGTACAGGCAAAGGCATATATAAACCATGAGGATTGAGTCGTGACTTAGCTCTTTGACATGTAGTGCAGCGAGCAACAAAACGCTCAACATCCAGTCTCATCTTTGGCCAAAAGAAATGTGTAGCAAGTATATTGATGCGGAGCATCCTTCCATCATCCCCATGGACTCTACAGCAACACATCCAACCCCTCAAGGACCTATGACTCAAGCACGTGCAAGAGCTCTTGAAACCGAGGTGACATCACTCCTCTCACAATTCCCTTTCGATTCACATGAGACATGGTTACTACCTCAAACGGAAATGCTATGCATACTCAGGTACCAAGGAGTTCACCATGAAGAAGCTAGGAAGCAAGGAGAACCGGAAGCGGAAGACATGCTTTAAGACGGAGAGGAAAAAGCACCAAGGACCAGGGTGGCCGGACGATCCGGACGGCGGCCCGGACGATCCGGGCAGAGCCCGGACGATCCGGCTAATTCGACCGAAGACTACAGAAGCCTCCCCCCTGAAGCCGGATCATCCGGACCCCGTCCCGGATCATCCGGACCCTGCCCGGACGTCCGGACCGCCAGCCGGACATCCGGCCCTGCGCCTCCACCAGCCGAGTCTCCGGATCATCCGGGCCTCCACCCGGATCATCCGGACCAGCCCGGATCATCCGGCTTCAGACCCGGATCATCCGGCCAGCGCCTGTGTGCGCGTGTTGGGCTGAGCCCGTGTACCCCTTCGCCCCCTAGCCTATCAATAGGACTCCTCCTCCTCCTTTTGAGACTTAGCGTTGATTTAGCTCAAGTTAGAGATAGAGCCTCGCTCATCCATCGGATCTCCTCCTTGTAAGAGACCGCGGCCTCTTCGGAGTAGACCCTATCGGATTCAAGACCCCCTCGTGGGAAGATCCCTTTGTGGATTCAAGGCCTCCTCACGGAGAAGATCGGTTACCTTTGTATCCTTACCTTTGTTGACTTTGGATCTCGTGTATCTCTTTGTGTTCTTCGATCTAGCACTTGTGTGACCGATTCCTTGTTGGTTGAGTGTTTTCCCTCGTTCCTCCCCGTGATGTCCTCGTTTTCTTCCGCTCGTTCTTCGTGTCTCCCCGTAGGATCCACTCCAAACGTGAAAGATCGTCGCTATAGTGATGCGGAGCATCCTTCCATCATCCCCATGGACTCTACAGCAACACATCCAACCCCTCAAGGACCTATGACTCGAGCACGTGCAAGAGCTCTTGAAACCGAGGTGACATCACTCCTCTCACAATTCCCTTTCGATTCACATGAGACATGGTTACTACCTCAAACGGAAACGCTATGCATACTCAGGTACCAAGGAGTTCACCGTGAAGAAGCTAGGAAGCAAGGAGAACCGGAAGCGGAAGACATGCATGAAGACGGAGAGGAAAAAGCACCAAGGACCAGGGTGGCCGGACGATCCGGACGGCGGCCCGGACGATCCGGACCCCGGCCCGGACGATCCGGCTAATTCGACCGAAGACTACAGAAGCCTCCCCCCTGAAGCCGGATCATCCAGACCCCGTCCCGGATCAGCCGGACCCTGCCCGGACGTCCAGACCGCCAGCCGGACATCCGGCCCTGCGCCTCCACCAGCCGAGTCTCCGGATCATCCGGGCCTCCACCCGGATCATCCGGACCAGCCCGGATCATCCGGCTTCGGACCCGGATCATCCGGCCAGCGCCTGTGTGCGCGTGTTGGGCTGAGCCCGTGTACCCCTTCGCCCCTAGCCTATAAATATGACTCCTCCTCCTCCTTTTGAGACTTAGCATTGGATTAGCTCATGTTTGTGTGAGAGCCTTTGCTCATCCACTTGCATACTTCTCCTCGGAGATCAGGACCTCTCCGGAGAAGATCCCTAAGCGGATTCAAGACCCCTCTTTAGGGAAGAACATCAAGGCCTCCTCTTGGAGAAGAACGATTCCGTTGTATCCTTTCCCTTTGTTGATTGTGGATCATATGTATCACTTATGTGTGTGGTGATCTAGCACTTGTGTGATCGATTCCTTGTTGGTTGAGTGATTCTCTTTCGTTTTCCCCGTGTTTTCCCTTTGTGCTTCCGCGTGTTCTTCGTGTCTCCCCGTAGGATCCACTCCAAACGTGAAAGATCGACGCTATAGGGTTCCACCCTACATCATTATGGTATCATGAGCCACGTTGATACGTTTTGGAGCCCCTACCCCTCTTTTTCTAGCTTGATTTTGTTGTTTTCGTCCTAAATCCGAAAATCCCCACCAAAAATAACCCCAAATTTTTTTTTGTGATTTGTTAGGTTTGATGATGTTTTGTTGATTTTGATCCGTGGATTCGGTGTGTAACTCGTGGATCTTCCTTTTCCCCACCTTCTTCCCCTTGAAATCCATCCAAAATCCGCGGAATCGCCGAATTTCTCGCCGTTTTCGAGTTCTTCCCGAGCAGTTCCCGACCGCGTTTGACCTGCCCGGATCATCCGGACCCTGGCCCGGATCATCCAGACGCACCCGGATCATCCGGCTCCTGGCCCGGATCATCCGGCTTCCTCTGCCGAAACTGCATTTTTGCAGTCCTCCACCACCACCACCTACGTCCACATACTCCCCCACCCCAACCACCAACACTTCCACCTGCCAAACCCCAGCAACACAACCTCCGTACTACCATTCGACTTTGGGTTCGAGAATTTGAGTGAGATTTCCGTGTCCTTTTGTGTTTCGGCTATTTAGGTACGGTGCAACGTCAACAACTACCACTCATTTTCGTCGACTACTCATCTTCGCTACGGACGGTAACTTCGACGACATCTTTGTCATACCTTGCAATTGCATTGATAACCATCATATACCATCTTTTGCGTTGCTTACCCATCGAGACTAGCCATTGAGTATTGCCGGCAACGTGACTTGTGCACATTAGTAAGCATACCCCATATCATATATATCATCATGGTGCATATCTCGGAATCAACTTGTGTGTCACAAAGTTGTCATCGCATACACAATTGCTATCTTGGTTCGTGAAGTTTGCATAAGAAAAGAGCTCAAAAGAGAAAGAGCCACTCAAGCTTTTAAGCAAAGAGGAAAGATAAGCAAAGAGCTTATGAGCAAGAAGCATAGCATCATACAACATTAAGATTGTCATATAAGATCATCTTGGATCATTGCACCGAAATACCATACATATAGCATACTTGGGATAGAGATCGTTGCATTTTTGCCTAGTAGGTTGTGCACAAGCTCCATATCCGCCTATTGTGCAATCGTGCTAGCGTCTCTCTAGTATTGTGCAACAAGAGCATTTTAGTGGATTCCACATTTTGGCTCACTTTTGGTTTGCACAATCCCATTTATCTATTTGCGTGTGTGTTTCCGTGTACCACTACTTGCTTGGTCTACTTGTTACATTTGCGAATTTGCGAATCCTTTTCAACATTTTTGAGTCAAGCTAACAATTGCAATCAATTTTGTGCCACCATCCTAGCCAAGCTCCACCAAAAGCTTTTACTTGTGTAGGTGTGAGAATCGACAAGGATTGGTACCAATAGTGCTATTTCATTGTCCACATTTGAGTGAACTTGATTCATCTTCAATTTAGGTCAAAGGTACATTGGTATTAGTTCTTCTCCTTCTACCACTCACAATTTTACTTGGTATGATGGATAGGCCAAGTTCTTCTACAAATCCACCTCTCATCGAGAACGGCGACGACATGTCATCATTCGTCACAAAGAGCCACCTCTTTGGTGCTCAAAGGGCGTTACACCAAGAGCAACAAGCTATGAGCGACCGCATCGACAACCTCGCCACCGACTTGCGACTCCGAGCAACGTACAAGAGACTACTTCAACGACAAGTTCGACTCTCACAAGCAAGAAAATGATGCAAGAATGGACGAGATCCGCGCCTTGATGAGGAACCGGCATCATTCCACTTCTTCCTCCTCAAGACAGAGCCGCTCGAGTCGACACCCCGATGACACCTTCTCCGGCTCAAGTACACCGTCATCGACCATTCTTCGACGAGCCGCGCGTCAAGACCGTCATGCATCTCGGAACCCACTACAAGACAAGCATCCACAAGAGCAAGTCGATGAGAAAGTCCCTCGTCCTCCATCAAACCAAGTGGCTTTTGCTCAAGCTCAAGAACGACAACGACTACGGCGACAAGAAGAAGAACGAGCGCGTCTACACCAAGAACAACAAGACGCCAAGGCTAAACGTCTTCAACAACAACAACGAGAAGCGCAAGCGCTTGAGGCGCAACGTGCCCTTCAAGAATCAAGTCGAGCCATCGCCAACCGCAATCGCGAACGGCGCAATCAAGAGGAAGCCCTTCGAGAAGAAATCCAAGAGAGGAACTACCATCCGCGTGCGCAACGGCAAGCTCCACAAGCCCCTCCTCAAGCTCGTCAAGCTCCCCTTCAACCTCAAGTTCAACAAGAGCAAGTTGATCATGGACTTCCTCCGCACCAAGAGCAACATGAGGATGACTACCCTCCACGCCAAGGACGTCATCATCACCATCGCCAACAACACAATGAAGAGCAACGCTATGGCAAGCTCAAGTTCACAATGCCCAAGTTCAAGGGAAGCAATGATCCGGAAGAGTACCTCTCATGGGCATTGATGGTTGACAAAATCTTTCGTTTGCACAACTATGAGGAAGAGAAGAAGATCGCTATGGCATCACTTGAGTTCCAAGACTATGTGCTCATATGGTGGGAACAAGTCCTTGAACGCCGGGAAGCAAGAGGTGAACCTCCAATCACCACTTGGGCTCAAATGAAGGATGTCATGCGAGCACATTTTGTGCCAACCTACTACAACCGCGATCTCTTCAAGAAGCTACAACTCCTCAAGCAAGGAACAAAGAGTGTTGAAGAATACTACAAGGAAATGGAGATTGCCATGATTCGAGCCAATGTCACGGAAGATGATGAGCAAACAATGGCACGATTCTTGAATGGACTCAATCATCCCATCAAGAAGATCGCCGACTTCCAACCCTACTCCAACCTCATTGAGCTCGTGCATCAAGCTACAAAGGCGGAACGTCAAGTGCAAGATGACTTCAAGTACGCCAAGTACTCCTACAAGACACACGGCTTCTCCAACATCCAAGCTTCAACAACTCCTCCAACTTCGACATCAACCAAACCTTCTCCAAGCAACGACGACAAGTCAAGTTACAAGAAAACTTCCACAAGTTCAAGTCGTCTTCCTCCTACTACAAGCAACTTCAAGCCGCGTGCTTCATCATCTACTCCGACCGATGAGACCATCAAAACAAGCTCCTTCAAGTGTTTCACTTGCGGCGGCCGAGGCCACAAGTCCTATGAATGCACCAACAAGCGCACCATGATCCTCAACGACGATGGCACCTATGACTCAATGAGTGAAGATGAAATGGAAGCCATTGAGCAAGTGGCCATGCACCGGCACGTGAACAAGGATGAAGATGATCAAGTCTTTTGTGATGAGGATTCGAGCCCCGCTCTCGTTGTCTCCAAAGTCTTGACACTTCAACATCAACAAGAAGAAGACTAAAGATGCCACATCTTCCACACTAAGGCCGACATCAAGGGAAGGTCTGTCAAGGTCATCATCGATGGAGGTAGTTGCCACAACTTGGCAAGTGAAGAACTATGTTCAAAACTTCAATTCATCAAGAAGAAGCACCCGCACCCCTACAAGGTTCAATGGCTAAGTGACTCCGGCACTATACGAGTCGAGTATACGGTCCAAGTCTCTTTCAAAATAGGTGCTTATGAAGACACTTTAGAATGTGATGTGGTCCCAATGACCGTTTGCCACCTCCTTCTTGGTCGACCATGGCAATTCGACCGTGGTGTCATCCACAATGGGCGAACCAATCACTATAGCTTCAAGATGAAAGGGAAGGAGTATGTGCTACGACCTATGTCTCCTAGTCAAGTGATAGCTGACAAGCAAGCCACCCACCAGAGAAGAGTGAGAAAGTCACCCACCCAAAAGTGAGTGAGAGCCACAAGCCAAATATGAGCGCCTCTTCACCTAGAGAGAAAAACCTCATCCTATTCGCCACCAAAAGTGAGATAAGAGAAGTGTGTGAGAACCCATCGAGTGTGATGCACTTTGTCCTTGTGTGCAAGGATGGAGAACCAAAAACTAACACTTCTCACGAGCTACCTTTAGTGTTTCAATCTCTTTTACAGGAATTCCAAGATGTTTTCCTCGATGAGCTACCTCCGGGTCTACCTCCTCTACGAGGCATTGAGCATCGAATCGACCTCATCCCCGGAGCGCCACTTCCAAACAAAGCTCCATACCGAGTCAATCCCGAAGAAACCAAGGAAATTCAACGGCAAGTACAACAACTCATCAACAACGGTCATGTACGTGAAAGCTTAAGCCCTTGTGCCGTTCCCGTTATACTTGTGCCTAAGCCCGATGGAAGTTTCCGCTTGTGTTCCGATTGTAGACCTATAAATGCTATTACCGTTCGCTATAGGCATCCCATTCCCCGCTTAGATGATATGCTTGATGAACTTAGTGGAGCCAACTTTTTCTCAAAAATAGATCTTAAAAGTGGCTATTACCAAATTCGCATTCAAGAAGGTGATGAATGGAAAACTGCTTTTAAAACCAAATTTGGCTTATATGAGTGGTTAGTTAGGCCTATGGGTTTATCGGAAGCTCCCGGTACCTTCGTGCGTCTTATGCATCATGTGCTTAGACCTTACATTGGAGTATTTGTTGTGGTTTACTTTGATGACATTCTTGTGTTTAGCAAAACAATGAAAGACCATATTAATCATGTTAAATCTGTTTTGCAAACCCTTCGCAAGGAAAGCCTTTATGCAAATTTGAAAAAATGCACGTTTGGTGTTGACAAAGTGGTTTTCTTGGGATTTGTTGTCTCTTCAAAAGGAGTTCATGTTGACGAAACTAAAATTGAGGCAATTAAAACTTGGCCCCAACCAACCAATTTGCAACAAGTGCGTAGTTTCCTTGGCCTTGCAGGATTTTATCGCCGATTTGTGAAAAACTTTAGCACAATAGCCGCTCCTTTGCATGCCTTGAGCAAGAAGAATACTCCTTTTGTTTGGGGAACTTTGCAATCAACCGCTTTTGATGAGCTCAAGTCTTTGCTTACTCATGCTCTGATTCTTGCTTTGCCCAATTGTGACAAAACTTTTGAGGTTCATTGTGATGCAAGTGGTACCGGAATTGGCGGAGTTTTGATGCAAGAAAAACGAGCCATTGCTTATTTTAGTGAAAAACTCTCCGGTGCTCAACTTAACTATCCCGTATATGACAAAGAATTGTATGCTTTAGTGCGTGTCCTACATGTTCGGGAACATTATCTTAGACCTCATGAATTTGTCATCCATACCGATCATGAAACGCTTAAGTACTTAAAAGGTCAAACTAAATTGAACAAGTGTCATGCAAAATGGAGTGAATTTATTGAATCTTTCCCATATGTGATTAAGTACATTAAGGGTAAGGAAAATGTAGTTGCCGATGCACTTTCTCACATATGCACGCTTGTGACTAAACTTGAGTTGAATGTCATTGGCTTTGAACACATAAAAGACTTGTATGCCAATGATCCATCTTTTGCACCTCATTATGCTAAATGTTTGACGCATACATCTTGGGAACGATATTACATCAAGGATGGTTATCTTATGAGATCTAACAAACTATGCATTCCCGAGTCTTCTCTTCGTTTGCTACTTTTGCAAGAGGCTCATGGAGGTGGACTCATGGGACACTTTGGACGCGCCAAGACTTTCACCACGCTCTCCAAGAACTACTTTTGGCCAAAGATGTTCCGCGACGTCTCACGCTTCACCACACGATGCTCTCTAAGTCAAAAGCTCAATCCCATGGTCTTTACATGCCACTTCCTATTCCTTATCAACCTTGGGAAGACATTAGTATGGATTTTGTACTTGGTTTGCCTAGAACTCAACATGGAAAGGATTCCGTGTTTGTCGTTGTGGACCGATTTTCTAAGATGGCACATTTCATTCCTTGCAACAAGATAGACGATGCTTCACATATTGCAAATCTCTTTTGTAGGGAAATCTTGCGCCTCCATGGAGTACCAAAGACAATCGTCTCCGACCGCGACGTCAAGTTCTTGAGTTACTTTTGGAAGACTCTATGCGCCAAGCTCGGAATCAAGCTCTTGTTCTCATCCGCATACCATCCTCAAACCAACAGCCAAACGGAGGTGACGAACCGGACACTATCCACTCTACTTCGCGTGTTGATCAAGAAGAACATCAAGGAGTGGGAGGCGTGTCTACCCATCGCCGAGTACGCCTACAATCGCGCAAGACATACGACTACCGGCAAGTCCCCCTTCGAGGTCGTCTACGGCTTCAACCCATTGTCCCCATTGGACATTCTACCTCTTCCTCTACAAGAGCGCACCAATCTCGACGTAATTGCCCGTGCAAGCTACATCAAGAAGATGCATGAAGATACAAGAAACACCATCGAGCACCAAGTACAACGACTAGCGACCAAGCTCAACATCAACAAACAACCCATGGTCTTCAACATATGCGATCTCGTGTGGCTACACCTTTGCAAGGAACGCTTCCCCAATGAACGCAAGTCCAAACTACTACCTCGAGCCGATGGACCCTTCAAGGTGTTAGCACGCTACAACAACAACGCCTACAAGCTCGACCTACCAAGCAACAAGTACAACGTGAGCGACACCTTCAACGTCAAAGACCTCTCACCTTTCCATGGTGATGAAGATCTAGATCCGAGGTCGGATCCTTTCGAAGGGAGGGGATATGATGCGGAGCATCCTTCCATCATCCCCATGGACTCTACAGCAACACATCCAACCCCTCAAGGACCTATGACTCGAGCACGTGCAAGAGCTCTTGAAACCGAGGTGACATCACTCCTCTCACAATTCCCTTTCGATTCACATGAGACATGGTTACTACCTCAAACGGAAACGCTATGCATACTCAGGTACCAAGGAGTTCACCGTGAAGAAGCTAGGAAGCAAGGAGAACCGGAAGCGGAAGACATGCATGAAGACGGAGAGGAAAAAGCACCAAGGACCAGGGTGGCCGGACGATCCGGACGGCGGCCCGGACGATCCGGACAGAGCCCGGACAATCCGGACCCTGGCCCGGACGATCCGGCTAATTCGACCGAGGACTACAGAAGCCTCCCCCCTGACGCCGGATCAGCCGGACCCTGCCCGGACGTCCGGACCGCCAGCCGGACATCCGGCCCTGCGCCTCCACCAGCCGAGTCTCCGGATCATCCGGGCCTCCACCCGGATCATCCGGACCAGCCCGGATCATCCGGCTTCGGACCCGGATCATCCGGCCAGCGCCTGTGTGCGCGTGTTGGGCTGAGCCCGTGTACCCCTTCGCCCCCTAGCCTATAAATAGGACTCCTCCTCCTCCTTTTGAGACTTAGCATTGGATTAGCTCATGTTTGTGTGAGAGCCTTTGCTCATCCACTTGGATACTTCTCCTCGGAGATCAGGACCTCTCCGGAGAAGATCCCCAAGCGGATTCAAGACCCCTCTTTAGGGAAGAACATCAAGGCCTCCTCTTGGAGAAGAACGATTCCGTTGTATCCTTTCCCTTTGTTGATTGTGGATCATATGTATCACTTATGTGTGTGGTGATCTAGCACTTGTGTGATCGATTCCTTGTTGGTTGAGTGATTCTCTTTCGTTTTCCCCGTGTTTTCCCTTTGTGCTTCCGCGTGTTCTTCGTGTCTCCCCGTAGGATCCACTCCAAACGTGAAAGATCGACGCTATAGGGGTCCACCCTACATCATATATCCTCCGTCTTCTTGACGCCAAAGTGTCCCATTAATCCTCCTCCATGCGCCTCCTGCAACAACAAAAGACGAACGGAGCTAGCTGGAATGCATAGCTTGTTAGCACGAAACACAAATCCATCGTTAAGAACGAACTTGTTCCAAGTTCTCCCTTCCTTACAATTCTGCAATACATCTTTAAATTCAGCATCATGAACATATTGATCTTTGATGTTCTCCAAACCAAATATTCTAAAGTCAAGTTGTGAAAGCATAGTATAACGACGAGACAAGGCATCAGCAATAACATTTTCTTTACCCTTCTTGTGTTTAATGACATAAGGGAAAGTCTCAATGAATTCAACCCATTTAGCATGTCTACGGTTCAGTTTTGCTTGACTTTTAATGTGTTTCAAAGATTCATGATCAGAATGTATAACAAATTCCTTGGGCCATAAATAATGTTGCCATGTTTCTAAGGTCCGAACAAGAGCATATAATTCTTTATCATAAGTAGAATAGTTCAGAATAGGCCCACTCAATTTTTCAGAAAAGTATGCAACAGGTTTTCCATCTTGTAATAACAAACCTCCTAATCCAATTCCACTAGCATCACATTCAAGCTCAAAAGTCTTATTGAAATTAGGAAGTTGGAGTAAAGGAGCATGTGTCAACTTATCTTTCAATACCGTGAAGGCTTCTTCCTGTGCGGTACCCCAAACAAAAGGCACATCCTTCTTTGTAAGCTCGTTGAGAGGTGCAGCAATGGTGCCAAAATCTCTCACAAAACGCCTATAGAAACCAGCGAGGCCAAGGAAACTCCTCACTTGTGTGGCCGTTTTGGGCTGCAGCCAACTCTCAATAGCTTCAATCTTGGCTTTATCAACTTCAATTCCCTGTGGAGTAACAACATAGCCAAGAAAAGATACTCGGTCGGTGCAAAAGGTGCACTTTCCAAGGTTTCCAAACAAACGTGCATCACGTAGAGCAATAAAAATAGCACGTAAATGTTCCAAATGTTCCTCCAAAGCTTTGCTATAAATCAATATGTCATCAAAGTAAACTACCACAAATCGTCCAATGAAAGAACGTAAAACTTCGTTCATTAACCTCATGAAAGTACTAGGTGCATTAGTTAACCCAAAAGGCATGACTAACCACTCATATAATCCAAACTTAGTTTTAAATGCTGTTTTCCATTCATCACCCAATTTCATACGAATTTGATGGTATCCACTATGCAAATCAACTTTGGAGAATATTGTAGAGCCACTCAATTCATCAATCATATCATCTAGCCTAGGAATAGGATGACGATAACGAATAGTAATATTATTAATGCCTCTACAATCAACGCACATACGTGACGTGCCATCCTTTTTCTAACCTAAAATGATAGGAACAGCACAAGGACTAAGGGATTCGCGTATATAACCTTTGTCGAGCAGTTCTTGTACTTGACGCATAATCTCCTTCGTCTCCTCTGGATTGGTACGGTATGGTGCACGGTTGGGTAGCGAAGCACCGGGAATTAAGTCAATTTGATGCTCAATCCCTCGAATAGGTGGTAATCTCGGTGGCACGTCTTGTGGAAAGACGTCAGCGAACTCCTGCAAAATGTTAGTGATAGCAGGGGGCAAAGAGGAAGGCACGTCCTCGAATGAAAATAATGCCTCTTTGCACACAAAAGAATAGCAAACAGATTTGCTAAAATCTAGCTCATCAATATCAGAATTGGTGGCAAGTAAACATGCACTTTTCAATTTAATTTCAGAAACAACAGTAGATGGTTTATTATTAGGCTCATTTGGTGCTCAAATTCTTTTGCCACAATCTGACTTTCACTCTTATTTGTCTCCTGTTTTGCTTTATTAGCTCTATTAATATCATCTTTCAAAATGGAATCAGGAGTCATAGGAAGCAAAGTAATATTCTTATCGTTATGAACAAGAGTATACTGATTGTTTCTACCATGGTGTACAGAATTTTTATCAAATTGCCATGGTCTACCAAGTAATAAGGAACATGCTTGCATAGGTACCACATCACAATCAACATAATCAGCATATGTCGAGATACTAAAATGCACACGAACAGTACGTGTTACCTTAACCTTGCCGCTGTTGTTGAACCATTGGATGTAGTAAGGATGTGGATGTGGTCTTGTGGTGAGAGATAGCTTCTCCACCATCTCCATGCTAGCCAAGTTATTGCAGCTCCCTCCATCTATGATCACGCGAACAGAACGTTCCTTCACAACTCCCTTTGTATGGAACAAATTATGCCTCTTATTTTGCTCAGCTTGTGTAACCTGCACAGTCAAAACACGTTGAGCAACTAAACATTCATACCTATCACCATCTTCAGGAGCCATGTATTGCGTGTCATGATCAGAATCGTCTACACCGTGTTCTTCACGTGTAATAAGAGCCAAAGTCTCCTCATCATAGTCACTAGCGGACTCATACCTACCATCCTCAGTAACAATCATCACACGCTTAGATGGGCATTCTCTCGCATAATGACCTCCACCCTTGCAACATCGACAAATAATATCATGTGTTTGCCCTGTTGATGCCTTGGATGAAGAAGAGCTCTTTGCAGGCCCAGAAGGTGTGCTCTTGGCAGATAGTGGTGATTGTGCCTGCTTTATTGTATCACGGTTGGAGGTGGCAGCCGACGGAGGCGCCGGTGTAGCAGAACGTGTGGAAGCAGATGATGCACGTGGTGTCCATGATGAAGGTCGACTTGCAGAAAAGTTAGTCCGCGCCAATGCCTGTCGATCCTGCACTTCACGTTCAGCTTTACGAGCAAGATGGAATAAATGAGTGATATTAGTATACTCCTTATACTCTAGAATCGTCTGAATCTCTCTATTTAATCCACCCATAAAACGTGCAAGCATAGCTTCATTCTCCTCAACAACACCACATCTAATCATGCCAGTTTGTAATTCCTGATAATATTCTTCTACAGAATTTTTTCCCTGTCTTAAGCGCTGCAATTTTTGAAGTAATTCACGTTGATAATATGGTGGAACCCAACGAGTACGCATAGCAGTTTTCAAAGCAGCCCAAGTAGCCGGAATAGGATATAATCTACAATGCTCAGACCACCAAACACATGCAAAACTAGTGAATGCACAAACAGCAGCAGGAACACGTCTCTCCTCGGGATATTGTAAACATGTAAATCGTTGTTCAGTTTCTAACTCCCAAGTAAGATATATATCAGAAACATATCTACCCTCAAATGGTGGAATATTTAATTTTAGTTTAGGGAGATGGTCATGATCTCGTACCTGAGGGTGAGCCCTACCATTGCCATTATTTGCATGTGGACGACCTGGTGGTTGCTGTGCTGGTGGTGGCACGTAGTTCTGATTTTGATCAACCTCATCCTCATAATCTCCCACATAATCATCCTCCTCCACATTAGCAGTAGGAGCCACAGAAGTATCAACAACAGCACCAGCAGTTTGGCCCGACTGAAGAGGGACACGGCTCGCTCGGCGGAGGGCTGTTTCCCGACATGGAGGTAGTCGATGTTGTTGCTGTTGTTGCAGAGGTGCGGCAGGAGCAGCCGGTGGTGGTGGTGGAAAACGCGAAAGCAATTCAGCAAACTTGTTATCGAGCTTTGTTTCAAACGTCTTCTCCATGCCATCTATCTTCTCCATGGCCTCTTCAAATCTGTTTATCACATCTTGCACCTGTCCACTCATCATTTGCTGAAACGTATCATGAAGCTCCTTGTTCGTCAAGTTCTCCCAGTCAGTCTCGTCGGCTTGTGATCCTGGCATGGTTACCAGCAATAGAAACACACAAGAATATGATCCTACAGACTACTAACAAGTGGTGGTGGTGGCGGGTGTCACAAACCCGTCAAGCAAATCTCAAATTCTTACCAGTTCTTACCCAGCAGCAGGCGGTGATCGGCAACCGTTGTAGTCAAAACTTCTCAAAAGCTTGGATAGAGCGATTGCCAGGGAGAGTCAAACGCACGACGTAGATGTATGTGGAGCTGGGAAGGCTTATAGTATGGTAGCAAAAAGGGTCGGCAATAATCAATTCAGAGATGCAAAGTTGAATAAATGCTCAACGACGGTACTGTGCTGGTCCTAGGCTAGACCGTGCAGGAGACGTGAGCCTAGAACACTAACAAAATCACGGCGCTACACGTAAATAAGGGAAAAGCACACTCTGGAACTCTTTTTTTCGCTCTTTTTTTTGTGCTCCTTTTTTTGCGCTCCTCTTTTTTTTGCGAAAAATCACTATAATGGCGAGTGTCTCAAAACTCTTCCCTCGTCAAACTGATAGGATGGGCACGAAATTTTTTTATCACTTTTTTTTCGGAAATCAGGGCAGCGACGACGAAAAAGTGCGACAAAAAATCACTATGATGGCACGTGGCTCAAATGACTTAGAAAAGCCTAAAAATAGGATAGGGACAAAAATTTGCCCATGAAAATTTTGGCCTAAAAACTGCCCGGGGGTCTCCAGAATCTTTTTTTTTGAGACCTACGCAGGCAAGGAAACACGAATCAGAATTTAGATTGATCTCAAGAACAAACCTAATATGAGAAGAACTCGGATTGGTGGTGGATATATGGTTGTGGTATATGGCAGCGGTGGTGGTATATGGTAGCGGTGGTGGTATATGGATACAGATTGGTGGTGGTATATGGATACGGATTGGTGGTGGTATATGGATATGGATTCAGAGCGGTGGCGGATAAGCAAAAGTGGTAGATGGGCGATGATGATGGTGCGGCGGCGGCGTGACAACTTATGACCAGAACTCGAAACTCTAAAAGACTAGACTCTAAGACCAGCAACTTGACACGACGATGCAACCGCAAATTCAACAAAGAAAAAACCCTAAAAAGATTATGCAAAGGCTCAGATTGGTTCGGATATGATGAACTAACCCTAATTTTTTTTCTGGATTTTTCGTGGACTGTAGGTATGAAGAACAGACTCGATCTAATCTACGAAAAACTGTAAAATCTCACCGAGCAACCTGGAAATCTGATACCACTTGATAGGGGCTAAGGTGTCCCGATGTTTCAATGAGATGCTGGCTATCGTTTTCTGTGGGAGTCGACCTTGACGATCCGACTACGAACGTGCGAGACGTCGCGCCTTAGCAATCGCTAAACCAACTTCCGAGGGTTATTGACCATGCCGGAGCACGATCAACCTGACCACGAGGGTCTGTTTCCTGCGAGCAAACGAAGAACAAGCAAGAAACTGAGATTGCAATCGGGATATTGCGAATATAAGATGAAAGCTTTATTGATCAAGGTGGGGTTCTGTGACGTCTTGGTCTGGTCGTTGGACACAAACGAAGTACGCGAAGTTGCAGCTATGGCGAACTTTTAATCTAAACAAAACCCAAAGTCTAAACGACGCCCTAAGGGCTGTATATATGGAGGAAGAGGGGGGAATTTCGTGGCCCTTGAGGATGGGCTCCGAAACCAACCCTAACTCTTGTTTCCCCACACATACGGACTCTAAAAATAGCCTATACTTAAGTATTTCGAAACTACATGGGCCTGGCCCATTAATAAGGTGACGCAGCACCTAGAATAGCCTATGGACGAATATTATGAAGTGGCATCTTGTATATTTCGTCCAAGGCTTCATGCACTCCTTATGGCGGCTTCAAAGTCCTGAAATCATTACTTGTAACTCCGTTCTTGATCCCATTGCGCATGCCATCAACTCCATGCGTGTTCTTGCTCCAATGTTCATCCTTCTCCAAGCTAGGCCCTTCATTTGTAAGCAAAACAAATGTATCCAATTTAGGCAGCATCATAATCTCATGAACATTAGAATCATTACCAAGAAATGAAAGTACCTGCTAATTTAATTGGCGTGCGCGAGCTCTAGTAATTGGTCCAGTATATGTAACAGTAGGGGCTGTGGGTGTAACAATGGTATTGATGTCCTCATCACCAAGCCATTTTAAGCACCATCTTGAAAAAGGTTGTGCAGGAAGCACCGAGTCTTGTGGCGGTGAGGACGTCGGAGCGGCGTGCGATTTCTCCCAGAGGATCGTCGTCCAAGGTCTCCCAGCCCTGACGAGGAGAACCGCCTGCCGAATCCTGGGACCAGCAACGAACTGCCTTCTCTTCGGGGGGAGGGGAACTAGCGAGGAGGAGATAAGAGTGTAGTAACCGCAGGGCCTCGTCCCTTCCAACTATAGATCGTTCCTTAGCGAAGGGATGAGGCTATTATTTACTACTAGTACTACCATTATGGGACACTATGGGATTGCATTATACTATAAATAATAGCACTAGCTAGTAGTTTTTGGCACTAGCTAGTAGTTTTTGGCATGGATTAAGAAATTTTGGATATGTTTTTGCTATTTTTTGTACACACCAACTAGTGTCAAAAAACGTCTTACATTATGTGATGGGGGAGTACGTACTCGTACTGTAGCAGTACTAGTACTACTTTCTCAACTAGTAGTGCGATGTACTATACTTCTAGTATAGTGCACCAGTTTTGAACTCTTGAATCTCAGGGCCAAGGAGCTACAGTTGGAAGTGGAGGGTACTACTATTCTCTAGAACCATCGCTGTACTATCAATGCAGGGAAAGTACACCTGCGTAGTTGCCTAGTGGGTACTCTCGGTGCTCTATTCAGCCGCTCCTCTCACATAGCTGGCCTACTCAGCCGCTCCTCTCACACACACACTAGCAGCCTGTTTATCAGCGACCGTTACTGCGGGGGTAGAACATTTGAGTTATTTGATACAGTGAGACTAGGCTTTTCGCTTCCATTTGTGGAGGTGTAATGGATCTCGTCGAACTTTGTTAGTAGTTCCTTCTTTATGAATGAGATGAAGCAAAGCTTTTGCCTCCGTTTCAAAAAAAACATGTCAAGAGGAATTTCTTTTATAGTAGAGCCGATAATGGAGTGAAGTCCATGCGTGCAATGCCACAAGCTACAGAGTAGTAGTAGAGCACTTTACGTACAGAGCCATATTGCACATTTCCCAATGCCGCGCCAGGCTTTTCTGGCTCCTCGGGCTTAATTGGGAGGCGCTAGTTTAAATATGCTACTAGCTGATGAGGAAGCTGCAACCGAGGTGCGGCTAGGGCGAGCATGCGTGATAGAGGCTAAGGTGTCCCGATGTTTCGATGAGATGGTGGCTATCGTTTTCTGTGGGAGTCGACCTTGACGATCCGACTACGAACGTGCGAGACGTCGCGCCTTAGCAATCGCTAAACCAACTTCCGAGGGTTATTGACCACGCCGGAGCACGATCAACCTGACCACGAGGGTCTGTTTCCTGCGAGCAAACGAAGAACAAGCAAGAAACTGAGATTGCAATCGAGATATTGCGAATATAAGATGAAAGCTTTATTGATCAAGGTGGGGTTCTGTGACGTCTTGGTCTGGTCGTTGGACACAAACGAAGTACGCGAAGTTGCAGCTATGGCGAACTTTTAATCTAAACAAAACCCAAAGTCTAAACGACGCCCTAAGGGCTGTATATATGGAGGAAGAGGGGGGAATTTCGTGGCCCTTGAGGGTGGGGTCCGAAACCAACCCTAACTCTTGTTTCCCCACACATACGGACTCTAAAAATAGCCTATACTTAAGTATTTCGAAATTACATGGGCCTGGCCCATTAATAAGGTGACGCAGCACCTAGAATAGCCTATGGACGAATATTATGAAGTGGCATCTTGTATATTTCGTCCAAGGCTTCATGCACTCCTTATGGCGGCTTCAAAGTCCTGAAATCATCACTTGTAACTCCGTTCTTGATCCCCTTGCGCATGCCATCAACTCCATGCGTGTTCTTGCTCCAATGTTCATCCTTCTCCAAGCTAGGCCCTTCATTTGTAAGCAAAACAAATGTATCCAATTTAGGCAGCATCATAATCTCATGAACATTAGAATCATTACCAAGAAACGAAAGTACCTGGTAATTTAATTGGCGTGCGCGAGCTCTAGTAATTAGTCCAGTATATCTAACAGTAGGGGTTGTGGGTGTAACAATGGTATTGATGTCCTCATCATCCTTTCCTTCTTGAAATGAAGTCACCCTCGACGGAAGCGCATCTTCCTCACCCAAATAAGGCTTCAAATCTGCAATGTTAAAAGTGGGACTAACCCCAAAATCTACAGGTAGCTCAAGTTTATATGCATTATCATTTATTTTCTCTAACACCTTAAAAGGACCATCAGCACGTGGCATTAGCTTTGATTTGCGCAGATTAGGAAATCTATCTTTATGCAAATGTAACCAAACAAGATCTCCAGGCGCAAACACAACATGTTTTCTACCCTTATCTCCAGCAAGTTTACATTTAGCATTCATACGCTCAATGTTTTCCTTAATTAACTCATGCATTTTTAAAATCAATTCAGAACGTTCTTTAGCATCAAAATTAACCTTCTCTGAAGATGGAAGAGGCAACAAATCAATAGGTGCACGAGGTAGGAAACCATACACAATTTCAAAAGGGCACATCTTAGTAGTAGAATGCAATGAACGATTACAAGCAAATTCAATATGAGGCAAGCATTCTTCCCACATTTTCTTGTTATTCTTCAAAACAGCCCTAAGCATAGTAGACAATGTTCTATTGACTACTTCAGTTTGTCCATCAGTTTGGGGGGTGACAAGTAGTACTAAAAAGCAGCTTAGTCCCCAACTTAGCCCATAAACATCTCCAAACGTGGCTAAGAAATTTAGTATCACGATCTGAAACAATAGTATTTGGCACACCATGTAAGCGAATAATTGCACGAAAGAACAAATCAGCAACATTAACAGCATCATCGCTTTTATGACATGGTATAAAGTGTGCCATTTTCGAGAACCTATCCACGACAACAAATATGCTATCCCTCCACTTCTTTGTTCGAGGTAAACCTACAACAAAGTCCATAGATATATCCTCCCAAGGAACACTAGGTACAGGCAAAGGCATATATAAACCATGAGGATTGAGTCGTGACTTAGCTCTTTGACATGTAGTGCAGCGAGCAACAAAACGCTCAACATCCCGTCTCATCTTTGGCCAAAAGAAATGTGTAGCAAGTATATCCTCCGTCTTCTTGACGCCAAAGTGTCCCATTAATCCTCCTCCATGCGCCTCCTGCAACAACAAAAGACGAACGGAGCTAGCTGGAATGCATAGCTTGTTAGCACGAAACACAAATCCATCGTTAAGAACGAACTTGTTCCAAGTTCTCCCTTCCTTACAATTCTGCAATACATCTTTAAATTCAGCATCATGAACATATTGATCTTTGATGGTCTCCAAACCAAATATTCTAAAGTCAAGTTGTGAAAGCATAGTATAACGACGAGACAAGGCATCAGCAATAACATTTTCTTTACCCTTCTTGTGTTTAATGACATAAGGGAAAGTCTCAATGAATTCAACCCATTTAGCATGTCTACGGTTCAGTTTTGCTTGACTTTTCATGTGTTTCAAAGATTCATGATCAGAATGTATAACAAATTCCTTGGGCCATAAATAATGTTGCCATGTTTCTAAGGTCCGAACAAGAGCATATAATTCTTTATCATAAGTAGAATAGTTCAGAATAGGCCCACTCAATTTTTCAGAAAAGTATGCAACAGGTTTTCCATCTTGTAATAACACACCTCCTAATCCAATTCCACTAGCATCACATTCAAGCTCAAAAGTCTTATTGAAATTAGGAAGTTGGAGTAAAGGAGCATGTGTCAACTTATCTTTCAATACCGTGAAGGCTTCTTCCTGTGCGGTACCCCAAACAAAAGGCACATCCTTCTTTGTAAGCTCGTTGAGAGGTGCATCAATGGTGCCGAAATCTCTCACAAAACGCCTATAGAAACCAGCGAGGCCAAGGAAACTCCTCACTTGTGTGACCGTTTTGGGCTGCAGCCAACTCTCAATAGCTTCAATCTTGGCTTTATCAACTTCAATTCCCTGTGGAGTAACAACATAGCCAAGAAAAGATACTCGGTCGGTATAAAAGGTGCACTTTCCAAGGTTTCCAAACAAACGTGCATCACGTAGAGCAATAAAAACAGCACGTAAATGTTCCAAATGTTCCTCCAAAGCTTTGTTATAAATCAATATGTCATCAAAGTAAACTACCACAAATCGTCCAATGAAAGCACGTAAAACTTCGTTCATTAACCTCATGAAAGTACTAGGTGCATTAGTTAACCCAAAAGGCATGACTAACCACTCATATAATCCAAACTTAGTTTTAAATGTTGTTTTCCATTCATCACCCAATTTCATACGAATCTGATGGTATCCACTACGCAAATCAACTTTGGAGAATATTGTAGAGCCACTCAATTCATCAAGCATATCATCTAGCCTAGGAATAGGATGACGATAACGAATAGTAATATTATTAATGCCTCTACAATCAACGCACATACGTGACGTGCCATCCTTTTTCGGCACTAAAATGATAGGAACAGCACAAGGACTAAGGGATTCGCATATATAACCTTTGTCGAGCAGTTCTTGTACTTGACGCATAATCTCCTTCGCTCCTCTGGATTGGTACGGTATGGTGCACGGTTGGGTAGCGAAGCACCGGGAATTAAGTCAATTTGATGCTCAATCCCTCGAATAGGTGGTAATCTCGGTGGCACGTCTTGTGGAAAGACGTCAGCGAACTCCTGCAAAATGTTAGTGATAGCAGGGGGCAAAGAGGAAGGCACGTCCTCGAATGAAAATAATGCCTCTTTGCACACAAAAGCATAGCAAACAGATTTGCTAAAATCTAGCTCATCAATATCAGATTTGGTGGCAAGTAAACATGCACTTTTCAATTTAATTTCAGAAACAACAGTAGATGGTTTATTATTAGGCTTCATTTGGTGCTCAAATTCTTTTGCCACAATCTGATTTTCACTCTTATTTGTCTCCTGTTTTGCTTTATTAGCTCTATTAATATCATCTTTCAAAATGGAATCAGGAGTCATAGGAAGCAAAGTAATATTCTTATCGTTATGAACAAGAGTATACTGATTGTTTCTACCATGGTGTACAGAATTTCTATCAAATTTCCATGGTCTACCAAGTAATAAGGAACATGCTTGCATAGGTACCACATCACAATCAACATAATCAGCATATGTAGAGATACTAAAATGCACACGAACAGTACGTGTTACCTTAACCTTGCTGCTGTTGTTGAACCATTGGATGTAGTAAGGATGTGGATGTGGTCTTGTGGTGAGAGATAGCTTCTCCACCATCTCCATGCTAGCCAAGTTATTGCAGCTCCCTCCATCTATGATCACACGAACAGAACATTCCTTCACAACTCCCTTTGTATGGAACAAATTATGCCTCTGATTTTGCTCAGCTTGTGTAACCTGCATACTCAAAACACGTTGAGCAACTAAACATTCATACCTGTCAGCATCTTCAGGAGCCATGTATTGCGTCTCATGATCAGAATCGTCTCCACCATGTTCTTCACGTGTAATAAGAGCCAAGGTCTCCTCATCATAGTCACTAGCGGACTCATACCCACCATCCTCAGTAACAATCATCACACGCTTAGATGGGCATTCTCTCGCATAATGACCTCCACCCTTGCAACGTCGACAAATAATATCATGTGTTTGCCCTGTTGATGCCATGGATGAAGAAGAGCTCTTTGCAGGCCCGGAAGGTGTGCTCTTGGCAGATAGTGGTGATTGTGCCTGCTTTATTGTATCACGGTTGGAGGTGGCAGCCGACGGAGGCGCCGGTGTAGCAGAACATGTGGAATTAGATGATGCACGTGGTGTCCATGATGAAGGTTGACCTGCAGAAAAGTTAGTTCGCGCCAATGCCTGTCGATCCTGCACTTCACGTTCAGCTTTATAAGCAAGATGGAATAAACGAGTGATATTAGTATACTCCTTATACTCTAGAATCGTCTGAATCTCTCTATTTAATCCACCCATAAAACGTGCAAGCATAGCTTCATTCTCCTCAACAATACCACATCTAATCATGCCAGTTTGTAATTCCTGATAATATTCTTCTACAGAATTTTTCCCCTGTCTTAAGCGCTGCAATTTTTGAAGTAATTCACGTTGATAATATGGTGGAACCCAACGAGTACGCATAGCAGTTTTCAAAGCAGCCCAAGTAGCCGGAATAGGATATAATCTACAATGCTCAGACCACCAAACACATGCAAAACTAGTGAATGCACAAACAGCAGCAGGAACACGTCTCTCCTCGGGATATTGTAAACATGGAAATCGTTGTTCAGTTTCTAACTCCCAAGTAAGATATATATCAAGAACATATCTACCCTCAAATGGTCGAATATTCAATTTTAGTTTAGGGAGATGGTCATGATCTCGTACCTGAGGGTGAGCCCTACCATTGCCATTATTTGCATGTGGACGACCTGGTGGTTGCTGTGCTAGTGGTGGCACATAGTTCTGATTGTGATCAACCTCATCCTCATAATCTCCCACATAATCATCCTCCTCCACATCAGCAGTAGGAGCCACAGAAGTATCAAGAGCAGCACCAGCAGTTTGGCCCGACTGAAGAGGGACACGGCTCGCTCGGCGGAGGGCTGTTTCCCGACGTGGAGGTAGTCGATGTTGTTGCTGTTGTTGCAGAGGTGCGGCAGGAGCAGCCAGTGGTGGTGGTGGAAAACGCGAAAGCAATTCAGCAAACGTGTTATCAAGCTTTGTTTCAAATGTCTTCTCCATGCCATCTATCTTCTCCATGGCCTCTTCAAATCTTTTTATCACATCGTGCACCTGTCCACTCATCATTTGCTGAAACGTATCATGAAGCTCCTTGTTCGTCAAGTTCTCCCAGTCAGTCTCGTCGGCTTGTGATCCTGGCATGGTTAGCAGCAATAGAAACACACAAGAATATGATCCTATAGACTACTAACAAGTGGTGGTGGTGGCGGGTGTCACAAATCCGTCAAGCAAATCTCAAATTCTTACCAGTTCTTACCCAGCAGCAGGCGGTGATCGGCAACCGTTGTAGTCAAAAACTCTCAAAAGCTTGGATAGAGCGATTGCCAGGGAGAGTCAAACGCATGACGTAGATGTATGTGGAGCTGGGAAGGCTTATAGTATGGTAGCTAAAAGGGTCAGCAATAATCAATTCAGAGATGCAAAGTTGAATAAACGCTCAACGACGGTACTGTGCTGGTCCTAGGCTAGACCGTGCTAGAGACGCGAGCCTAGAACACTAACAAAATCATGGCTGCACATAAATAAGGGAAAATCACACTCTGGAACTCTTTTTTTCGCTCTTTTTTTTGCGAGAAATCACTATAATGGCGAGTGTCTCAAAACTCTTCCCTCGTTAAACTGATAGGATGGGCACGAAATTTTTTTTTTCACTTTTTTTCGGAAATCAGGGCAGCGACGACGAAAAAGTGCGACAAAAAAACACTATGATGGCACGTGGCTCAAAAGACTCAGAAAAGCCTAAAAATAGGATAGGGAGAAAAATGCCCGTGAAATTTTTGGCCTAAAAACTGCCCGGGGGTCTCCAGACTCTTTTTTTTTCCGAGACCTACGCACGCAAGGAAACACGAAATGGAATTTAGATTGATCTCAAGAACAAACCTAATATGAGAAGAACTCGGATTGGTGGTGGATATATGGTTGTGGTATATGGCAGCGGTGGTGGTATATGGTAGCGGTGGTGGTATATGGATACAGATTGGTGGTGGTATATGGATACGGATTGGTGGTGGTATATGGATATGGATTCAGAGCGGTGGCGGATAAGCAAAAGTGGTAGATGGGCGATGATGATGGTGCGGCGGCGGCGTGACAACTTATGACCAGAACTCGAAACTCTAAAAGACTAGACTCTAAGACCAGCAACTTGACACGACGATGCAACCGCAAATTCAACAAAGCAAAAACCCTAAAAAGATTATGCAAAGGCTCAGATTGGTTCGGATATGATGAACTAACCCTAATTTTTTTTCTGGCTTTTTCGTGGACTGTAGGTATGAAGAACAGACTCGATCTAATCTATGAAAAACTGTAAAATCTCACCGAGCAACCTGGAAATCTGATACCACTTGATAGAGGCTAAGGTGTCCCGATGTTTCGATGAGATGGTGGCTATCGTTTTCTGTGGGAGTCGACCTTGACGATCCGACTACGAACGTGCGAGGCGTCGCGCCTTAGCAATCGCTAAACCAACTTCCGAGGGTTATTGACCACGCCGGAGCATGATCAACCTGACCACGAGGGTCAGTTTCCTGCGAGCAAACGAAGAACAAGCAAGAAACTGAGATTGCAATCGGGATATTGCGAATATAAGATGAAAGCTTTATTGATCAAGGTGGGGTTCTGTGACGTCTTGATCTGGTCGTTGGACACAAACGAAGTACGCAAAGTTGCAGCTATGGCGAACTTTTAATCTAAACAAAACCCAAAGTCTAAACGACGCCCTAAGGGCTGTATATATGGAGGAAGAGGAGGGAATTTCGTGGCCCTTGAGGGTGGGGTCCGAAACCAACCCTAACTCTTGTTTCCCCACACATACGGACTCTAAAAATAGCCTATACTTAAGTATTTCGAAATTACATGGGCCTGGCCCATTAATAAGGTGACGCAGCACCTAGAATAGCCTATGGACGAATATTATGAAGTGGCATCTTGTATATTTCGTCCAAGGCTTCATGCACTCCTTATGGCGACTTCAAAGTCCTGAAATCATCACTTGTAACTCCGTTCTTGATCCCCTTGCGCATGCCATCAACTCCATGCGTGTTCTTGCTCCAATGTTCATCCTTCTCCAAGCTAGGCCCTTCATTTGTAAGCAAAACAAATGTATCCAATTTAGGCAGCATCATAATATCATGAACATTAGAATCATTACCAAGAAACGAAAGTACCTGGTAATTTAATTGGCGTGCACGAGCTCTAGTAATTGGTCCAGTATATGTAACAGTAGGGGCTGTGGGTGTAACAATGGTATGGATGTCCTCATCAATGCGAGCCACGAGATGCTGGGAAGGAAAACCCGTTCACGTGGCTAGGCTACCCACTGCACCCAGATTGTGGTGCCGCATGTCCGTTTGACTTCAAAACTCAAATTACCCGTGTAAAATATTGGCTCGCAGCGAAGTTACTATTTAAAAAAAGGCCACCATGCGTTCGGCCGGGATTGAACCCACAAAACGAGGTATACACTCCCGCGACCATTAGTAGTACTCGTTGGAGTACAACGCAACTTGGAATCGCCTTTTGTCGCTAGTAGTACATTGTTCCTTACAAGAAACCCCTAATAATGCAAGAAACCACTAATGATGCCAACAAACTACTACCACTTGCATACGTGGCAGACTTAAGATAACACTACCTTATCCACCATTGTACATGCTCTTACCAACCAGCCCTACCAAGAAACGACTACTCTACAAAGTGCCGTTATAGGCATGTTTCAACCCATGGCCCTGTTTGGATACATTTGTTGTCAATCTAACCCTGCCATCCAAACACCACTTTGGTTAGAGTTAGTTTAGGGTTAGAATCTAACCTCTAACTTAGAGTATCCAAACAGGGCCCATGTCGCCCATTAAGTCAACACTTTCTATTCGACTGGGCGTTATGATTTGTGGGGCCTACATGCCAGTCTGCACAAAAATCCCCGAGTGACCTCCTACCTCCGGCCCATCCACCTAGTCATCCTCGGCCATGGGACGCAGCTACCGCCGCCGGCAGAAGGCGAGGTCAAAACCGCCGGCGGTGCGGAGCCCATCTTGCGGCAGCCCGAATGCCAGTTCCGTCCGGCGCTCGCGGCCGCTAGCTAGCTCCGTCCAGCTGCTTGTCCGCAAGGTTTGCTAGCTAGATTGGCACGACGGTGCGGTGGCTTGCTCGCGCGCGCCGCGCTACGGCCAGCCCTCTGGCTCGAGCGAAGGCCAGCGCGGCGGCTTGCTCGCTCGCGAGTCATGCTCGGGCCAGCCTGCCAACCCGTGCGGAGGCTACTGCGGCGTCCGACCCGTCCAGCGGAGCGGCGGCCAACTCGCTCATCATAGGCGCCACCAACGAACACACATCAATACTATTTGAAGTAATGTTCAGGAAAAATAATGATTTGAGGGGGAATAACAGGATAGAAGGTCAGATGTGCGTCCCTCGTGTCAACGGTCAAACAAAATGTGTTGGTTTAAGTTGCCTCATCAGCATGGATGTGTGGGCTAACCCTGTCATAAATGGGTTTAAACTAACCTAATCGGTAGGTAGTAGATTTTGGCGTGGAATAAGAAATTTTTGGTATGTTTTTGCTATTTTTTGTACAATAGATTCTTCCTAGGGCTTGTTGAAAGTGGTAGTTTTTTGTTAAATACTCTACATATTGTAAGTAGGAATGAAAGTTAAGCTTTGGAACCCAATAAGCAAGGCTAGTTACATAGTGCATATATGTACATGATTGAAAGTAAATATCAACCATGAGTGACTAATATCTTGATGGAAAACTCAAAACTATGGAATACTAGGGAAAAAATTGCATGGTTGGAAATACTAGCAATGTTCATGTGCGTTGCAACGAATCATAATTAGAATAATACTTATTCACAAACTTGATACAAAACACTCTAATTTTG
Source organism: Triticum dicoccoides (assembly GCF_002162155.2). Taxonomy (NCBI): domain Eukaryota; kingdom Viridiplantae; phylum Streptophyta; class Magnoliopsida; order Poales; family Poaceae; genus Triticum; species Triticum dicoccoides. The sequence continues at coordinate 375,262,247 of NC_041382.1, forward strand.
ATATACATATATCACTAGAGATATATTATGTTTCTATTAGAATATATTCCTTGGGCTGTTTTGGTGAGGTCATAGAGGGATGTGGTTGGTTTTAAGATACTAATTATGGGTTTTTCTGCAAACTGGTAGACAAGTGGGATGTTTGTGAGAAAAGGCAACAACTTACCTCACAGTCGTTAGATGTAGATCTAATGGTCACAAACGACGGATGGCAAACACACCATCATCACCAACTTAGTCTTCTGTAGGAGTACTAGCAAGATCCGTGCATTGCACGGAACATCAAGATGCATTTTTTTATAAAAACACTCGTTGTGATTGACCCATGCGGGAGTAATCCCATGTGTAAAAACTAATGATATCTCGAGAAATAGGAGATAAGGTGAAGAGGAGTGGGGCGTGGTGGTGATTGGTGGTTGGACTGAGCGGAGGCATGGGGATTCACGACGCCGGCAGCGGCCACCAGGCCAGTTTGTTCTAGAGGCTTCCTTTCTTAATTGCTCAACAATGAGGTTGTTGGAGATAAGGATGAACCACGGAAGGCCTTGTCTGCAAATGTGGAGAGGGGTGCGGGTATCTTTTAGTTTAATTTCCATCAGTCAGATATAGATCGGACGGTCTATATTGCAAGATGGCACGCGTACCATCATCACCAACTCGGTTTTTTATAAGAGAAAAAAATATAAGTATGGAGATACAAACGTATTATCGATACTTGTTTCCGTAAACTAGCATCTACATTCTATTCAACGCCTCAGCATGTGAGGCCTTAGCACAATGACTTCTCAACTGTGTAAAACAAAGGTTTTCCCGTCGCCGATAAGGAGGGGGTGATGGTGGCGCACTTTTTGGCTTGCTCTAGTACTAGTAGTCATACTAGATGGTCTAAGCACGTGTAGATTTATTCTTTTTCACATCTCGTGTTCGCCGTACTGCCACGACTGTTGATGAATAGATGGTAAGTTATTCACGGGGAAACCCTTGTTGAGCGTGTTTGCGAGAGAGAGAGAGAGAGAGAGAGAGAGAGAGAGAGAGTGCGTGTGTGATATGTCTAGAGAGTGAGGCAATGATAACAGATTCTTTGTGTCTATGTGTGTGGAGGATAGAGAGAGACATGTACATGGGGCTTTGTGTTGTGTAACGTGGAGACACACATACATAATTAGAGAGTGAGTGTGCGAGATACACATGCGGACATGGGGAGAGATGAGGATCTAGATTAATGGGTGTTTGTGTGTGTCTGTGCATGTTTGTGCACGCGTTTGTGTGTGAGATGGAGTGTGTGTATGTGGAGTAGAGAGACCACTAATGATGTAAACCTAGTATAAGGGAAGGGGGAATGGTGTGACATGTGTACTAGCGGGATAGCATGGGTGCGGGCGGGGGGAGCAGACTATTTGGAAGAGACATCGAGTGTGTGTGTGGGAGAGGGGTGTGAGAGTGAGAGAGAGAGTGTGTGAGAGAGAGAGAGAGAGCTAGCGACGGA
>NC_041382.1:375263979-375279871 GCF_002162155.2 Triticum dicoccoides
AGAGGGGGGGGGGGCGAGAGAGGGGGCATTTGTGTCCATAAATGGCGTATAGATAGGGAGACAATGTTGATGTTGTTTGAAATTGGCCTATGTACGGAGACGCGAGGGAAGCGAGTCATCGTGTGTGTGATAGGAACTTCATGAGAGATCTAGAATAGATGGTGTAGAGAACAATGTGCGAGATCGAGAACGATGATACATTAGGGAGCTATGGAAAGAGTCACGACATATATGTATACAGGGAGAAGTTGGGGCGGGTCCGCATGTGGGAGAGATAGAAAGAGGAGAGTGGTGCACAAGGAGACAAAGTGTGCTTGTTTTGCAGTGGGGGTGGTGTGTGAGGTGAGTGTGCGAGAACCACATAACTAGGGAGATAGATGTTTGGGGGCGATGTTTTGTGTGTATGGGAAAGATACACTCTACATAGTGCGTGTGCTTGGGAAAGAGAGATGCTGGGAGACCTAGCTAGAGAGTGGGGGGAGAGATGTGTGCATACCCAAGAGACAAAGTGATAGAGACCTATATTGGGGTCCGGACTTTATAAGAGAGAGGGGTGTTAATGTGCTCGTGTGTTGGTGTTTGGGGGAGAGAACGACTTCTCTGTGTATGTGGGGGGCGATGAGGGGGGGGGGGGTTGGCTTCAGATAAGGAGTGAGGTGTCTACATTTGAGGGACTTTAGCGTAATTGAGATATACATGGTCAATAGTGTGTGCACTCAAGGTTGATCAATTTGTTTTATAGTTTGGACTATGAGATAACGATAATTTTGAACATGTGTGATATACTTTGATGTACCAGAATTACAAACCTAAGATTGGAATTTTGGAATTCGACTCCATCATTAGCTTTTGTAATTCATTTAAACGGAGGTACATTTTTTAAGCAGGGATTTCATAATTTCAAATTCATATATCAAACCTAGAGATATACACATACGGGCATGTTCAAACTTTATAATCATCCACTTTATTCATACACATACACATTTTTGCTTTTGTCATCATATTTAGGATAAACACATTTGGAATTTCATTTGAATTGGGCCATATGATGGTATTTGCTTGTAGTAGCTCAATGATCCATATTTGAATTGAATGGACAATCTAAGTTTCGAGTTGGAGACATTGATTTTCAAAACTTGCACTTTTTTGCGTGCAAAACAAAAAAATTCTCGGCCATGATATCATAGTCGGCCGTACAAGAGCAGAATATAATTTCAGGCGCCAAAAGCTTTCAAACTTCCCGCTCACATCGAAATATCTCGCGCCCGAAAGTTTAGCCCTGCGATATTCCTGTTTTACCCCTGCCACATGAACGAAAAAGGGTTGCTTTGGTAACTCCATTGTTTTCCCCACTTTGCCCCCAACATTCTTCCCCAGAGCCCCTCCCCTTCCCCTGCCCGACCCCCCAACCACGGCAAGCCACCGAATATAGTCCTCCGCCGCAGCGGTGGACCTCACACCCCGATGGATCTGCCTTCCACACCTTGGAACCCCCAACTGCCCACTCACGACTTCACCGGAGCCGCTTCTGCGACTGGCTTGTACACCGCTCCAAATCTCCTTGACCGCCATCATGGTCCACCGCACCGGATCTGCTTAACCGGCGCCCTCGTCCACCACAGTGTAGGCCCTTCACTGACTCCCTCATCCGTCCCTTCGCTGGCCCTTCATACAAGCCCTCGTCCGCCACAACAGATCCGCCTCACCGAAAGCACTATACAACGCGCCCGCCGAAGCCTTCATCCACTGCACTGGACCTGCTCCAAGGACGCCATATTCAACTCCACCAGCCCTGCTTTACCGACGTCGCAGCCTCATCAGGTTATTTTGATCTATACTCCTTCGGTTTTTCACTTTACCGTGCAACTGTTCACTTACCACAGATGAGCTTTCTTGTATGTCGACAGGCGCCACAACTGTAGCACCGGAGCCGCTTCAGCGACGGTGACAGCCGGCCCAAACTCAACCACAACACGAGCACCATCGACGATCCTTAGCTATCAAGTATGCCAACGATACCCATACGTCGCCGAGAATCAGGTACTATTATCCAACGACCGGCGCCTATGTTCACTTTCTTAGCATAAGCACCGCACCTTTGAATTTCTTCAGGGCATCATTCAGTTTTACATGAGACGCGTTATTCTGCTTGCACCAGTAGGGCCATACTTCAGGCAGTGAACATGTTACATGTGCTAAATTACATACCAGTGCACATATAGTTAATATGCTTTATTTTTGTCCTAAGTATTACTGTACTTCCTAGATATCACTGCCTACTATTTTACTTCTTGCAAGCTATATTTATGATAATGGTGTTGTTTTGATGCCACCTGTTGGTTCCATCAGAGTGCTTCATGTTCTCTATGCTTAATTACACATCAGCAAACTAGCATGTGGTTCCACTGGTTTTTGTTCATTTTACCCTACATTTTCTGATGCTAGCTATTACATCACTGCTACGAGCCTCTGTTCATTACTTCTTGGTGTGTTCTTGCTCTTCCCAAGTTGCATGACTAATTTGATGCTTCTATTAATTATGGAGCTGCCAACCCCATCAAGCAAAATATTTGTTCTTTTGGGGCTGGCACCTCGAACAAGCATAAAAATAGAGGGAAGCAGATATATTGCCGTGTATGCACACACCCTTCTTTCATTAGTTTAGATGAACCATTGATGATCAATTCGAACCAGTGCATGCGATTAAAATTAATTTTACCTAAATAGAGGGTGCAGAATAAACTACAACAAGTAGATTTGCAACCACGGGATGCTGACGATATCTTCAAAGAACATTGCAATAGCAGCAAGGCTTCACAGCAACATATGGTAAGCCATTGTGTTTTAGTACATGTGAAATGTAATGCGTGTGGGCTGCTTTCTTGGCTTGTGCCCTCAACCTGTAATCCTACAGAATAACAAATAGTTCAGTTGTCTGCTTTGATGTATTGCTTGATTCAAATGCTTGTTTGTTACTTGTTATGCTATACCTGAGTTGGCCAATATGTCAGCAGCTCCTACTGTACTATCATAATGAAATGCATGCCTAGTTCATTTGAGTCCTTAACTTTTCATCTGAACTTCATCACAAGACTGTCTTCGTAGTTTATATGAGGCCACACTGTTAAGTGCTTTCTCAGATTATTTCAACTGCTTAGATGCCTTGGCAACTTAAATATAGCGGTGGTACACTCCCTTTCAACTAGGGATGTCAACTGGGTCCCGTTTAATCCCGATTAAAGTCCACTAGTGGTATGATAGTTCAAAAGAGTTTTTTGTTTTTTGAGGAAAATGAACCTGGGAGCTAGCAAAATCTAACTAGATGGGACTGGCGGATGTCATTTATTTGCCACTTACATCCCTAGTTTCATCTTACCATTTTAATTTCTTTTCGGCTGATGCTGCTTCGAACTATTTAAATATAGCTTGCCATGCTCGGCAATAATTCGTATGTCGTTTACCATGTAAGCTTACTGCCTGGATCATGCGATAACTATCTCTTACTTATGTCTAGTGGAAACCTTTCAGGATGTCGTTCACACTAGGACACAATGTACAACCCCAGAATCTATTTGTGGAAGCAGTGCGCATCCATGTTACCAGATGGTAGCAGTTCAGAGGAAACACCGCCGGAGAGCAGTCTGAGCACAGATATTATAGCTCTTGAGGCTCTACTACAGGCAGAAAGAGATGGTGTGGCTGCCATGAATGAGGTAATCTCGATCTTGAAGCTGGGAATTATGCAATTAGCTGCACACATTATGCAAGCAACCCAAGAATTGGAGGAAGTAAGAATGTTGCATTTGAAGACGGAGGAGGTCCTGCTGCTTCTGCTATCTGAAGCCCAGGGTAATCCCAGTTCTTCTTTAGATAGTAGTTGAAATTGCCATTAGATTATTGTACTTGCATGTTGTGTCATGTCTTTGAATGGATTATGTTGTAAGACCTTCTATGTTGTCCATGTGTTGTAATGATCTGAATTTTTTAGGCGAGGTAATCCTCAGTACTTGTATGATTGACATAAGGTGAACTTTTTTTCGTGTGAGCATATTGTATTGGATGAAATAACTATTTGACTCAAAGTGTATCTAACCTACTGAATTCGAAGATCACGACATTTCTAAATCATAATCATATATAAAGGTGGAATAAATCTTTGTTGTGGTTTTGAAGAAATAAATAACAAAACGTAGAATTATCTGTGGATATTCGTAATCGAATAAAAATTGGATTTGGATTTAGTTGCCAGGGCCCAGGGAAAACGTGAATGCTAATTCTCCCAAGTTTTGAACGAAGCGGCTAAACACCCACTATCATTTGTGGGCTGCCCGAAGCAAGTGTTTGCGAGATGGAAATTACTATCTACCCCTGACACTTGACATCCTTATCGACCGGATTTACACTGCTGTCGATAGGGGTAGACTACTAACTTCAATCCGATGTGACACGATGGCCTCTGAGCCCATTCAGACACGGTGGGTGCCAAACGTGGGCGGCAAAACACATTTGATTCAAGCTCGTCCGAAAGACATGTGTCTCTCCCCCCATTTCCCCATTCATCCACGGTGGGCGGCAAAACAAACTCTCCTCGTCTGAAATCGATGTAGGCTAATATTTTAAATAGGGGCAGATGTGTAACTTCCCTCAGACATGACACAACCGCCCTACCTGTCAGCCCCGTCCATACACTGTGGGCGGCAAAACACCCTCTCCTCGCCCGAAATCATTAGCGGCAAATATTTGGGAGATGCGAGATTACCGTCCTATCCCCAACCGACATGATGTCCGAAATTTTAAACGGGGGATAAGTTCGTAACTTTCCCACATTTCAGACAAGCGCGTCCCAAAGTTTGAGATCCCCCTCCCCCTCCATTTCCCCATTCATACACCGTCGGAGCCACGACAACCTCCCCACTGCGGCCAGCCTCCTCCGTCCGCCACCCCATCCTCCACCTTACCAGAGCCGCTACCCCTACCCCGTCGTCCACTGCAAGAGATGGACGTCTCTCATCCACGGCGCCGGACCAGGATCCTTTCATCGCGTCGTCTCGCTTCATCGGTGCCATCGTCCACTTTGTCGTTGCCGCTCCTGCGACCGCCTCGTCCACGGCAACATGATTTATCCCCCGACCCGGCCGTCTACCATCTAAAGTCTTCTTCCCCGCCGCCGACAGCCATCGCACCCGCAGCACCCTCAACGTATCAGTAGGGGCCTACACGGCGTCGCAAGAGAGGTGGTACTCTTCCATATGTGCTTAAGTTATTGATCTCACCCGGAAAATAGATCTTAAATTGTTTACTGTACTTTTCTTATCCGTACCAAATCGTAGTGGCTAGTTGAATGCAAACATTGGTTGCAAAGTAGCTTTGTCCGGTTTGCACCTTCAGATCCGGCATGTCACGGTCACTATACTCGTAATCTTATGGTTTCCCCCCTTTATATTCACTACCATCATCGTAGGTGCCTCACTGCTTCGTGTCATGCTAGCACTGCTCCTCAAGACCTCAACTCATCAAGCCAAACAACATGCCACTCATAATTCCAAAGCTTACGTGTTGAAATACGAATCTGATATGATGCTCATATTGCTAAAATAGAGAACGTTTAATTGGTCACCTAATGTTCCTATATTCGTTTCGAAAAGCTTGTGCGCCACCCACTGCTCCAGATAGTTCCACTTTCCAGATTTTACTCCTGATGCTTAGGGTTTTCCCCTTTTATCTACTCTACTATGATCTGCATAGGTGCTTTCTGTCATACTAGCATTACTCCACCCTTGAAGCTAAACAACACAACACTCAAAATTCCAAAGATTAGTTGTTCAAATATGATTATGATATGATACTGATATTAGTTAACAGACACATTTAATTGGTTAGCTAAAGGTCCCACTTGAGTTTCCAAATGTATGTCGTGACATATAGAGAGACATCATAATTGCATTTCTTTGTAACTTGTTGACTGTACTTTCTTGTCCATACCAAATCTTAGTTGTTATTTCAAAGCAAATATCGGTTGCTAACTACTCTTTGCACGGTTTGCAACTTCAGATCTGCCATCCCACTGCCATGGTCAACACTATACTCATCATGCTTATGGTTTCCCCATTTTATGATGACCACGATTATCCTACGTGGTTCGTGTCGTAATAGCACTGCTCCACCCATCGAGCTAAACAAGCTTAGTTGTACAAATTCAAATATGATATTATGCTGACATTAGTAAAACTGAGAGATGTTTAATTGGTCAGCTATATGTTCCTACTTTAGTTTCGAAATGCATGTGAGCCACATAGGGAGAGACCGGAAGGAATAGTATTTCTCTATGCTCTCTGGTTCATCATGGGTGGCCAACCAACATTGTATAGAAAGACTTGTAATATCTTCAATCTGCTTGCTCTTCTGCTCTTCTTTAAGATGATCCTCTTCTCTTGCGGTCGACTAGTCAGGTCGAGTTATTCTCCCTTAGTATATTTTGAATCTGTCAGGTCAGGTCGACTTGTTCTTCTTTACTATATGTTGAAGTTGTCATCTGCGGAGTATCATCACTTCTGGAGCTCTCATATTTTGAGTAGTAGGCCACATTATATTAATGCACACACCAAATTACAGCATGCATGGCACCTCTTAGAAGAATTGCAGAGATAGCACAAAGGGGTTTACAGGGAGGAAGTATTGGATTAGAATCACTTCTACATTACAAAGATAATCTCACTTGTTTTTATGTTTTCATGCATGTCAGGTATTGAACATTATCGAAATGAATATGAGAATGGGCGCATGAGAGGAATATTGCGGAACAATCCACTGGCTAACAAACTTGGCATGGTGGAGGATGGCCTATCTTATTCACCCATCAAGGTGCATGCTCTAACTTGGCAAGGTTGTATTGGTCGCACATATTTTGCATCTGACCTCTTGCATTACATCTACTTTGTTATACCATCTGCTTAGTTTAAGCATCATATATGAGTATATGACATACCTATCCATTTTCTGTACCTATTCCATGTGTCGTCATACTATGTTTTTCCAGTCAAATGTTGTTCTTTCGTAATAGATGTCCAAAAGGAAGAGGGTGAGTGTCGGTGTTCTGGGAATGGGGGTCCCCAGACTTGCCTTCCTGCGGCCCATGGTGTGGCTAAGTCAGCAGGCCGTACATCCCATATTCATCAACAAGGCATCCAAGACCCACGGGAGGGGCCAAGCCTTGCGAGGCGGGTGACGCAAGACCTCCTCAGGAGTGGCCTGGTCAGGCAGGCTCACGAGGAGCGGAGATATCAAGGCAGGGCAAACCTCATGAGGCTCTCGTGACGTGAGTCATGACGATCGGCGCCAGGCGGGCGCCAGCGCGCGCAGCGTCCTTATTTCCTCTTTGGTGCAAGGAGGCTAGCGCAGGCAAGGAGTACCGAGGCATCAGGCAAAGGTTGCTATATCGGTGCAATGAGATAATGACCAGGAGGACGGCAAGACGGAGGTCATCGTGGAGCCCAAGACGGCGTCACCACCAGAGCCTTTCGCAGGCGAAGACCACTTTTGTCAGGATAGCTTGTACTAGTTATCCCCCTTCAAATTTGCCTGCCGTTGTTGGCTCCCTTCCCGCTCAACATTTGGGAAGAGTACCAGGGCCTATATAAGTAGAACTAGCTACCACAGTAGGGGCATTGAGCAGTTCACCTAGCTCTCACCCGCTAAGCCACCAAGCACAAGAACACCTCAACCTCAGGAGGTTGTTCTTCCCTCTGTACTGTTCAACATCAGTGTAGCGACTCGACCCGAATGGATCAAGTCTCTGTGCTTATGTGTCATCCCTGGATCAGTATGCTGACACACACAGTACTCGAAGGATTTATAACAGAGGTAAATCACATGTATAAAGTAACGTAAATACTATTACCTCAATCCAAAATATAGCGGAAGCAACAAGGTTGTGGGTTCCCATCAACACCAACGGCAAAGTTGAGTATAGGAAATCGTAACCCTAACGTACCACTTACTCGTCGTCTGAAAAGTCTGCAACATGAAAAGTTGCAGCCCGAAAACGGGTCAGCACATGGAATATGCTGGCAATGTAACACATAGAGAGTAACGAAAGAATAGGCTATACTACATGCATATATGGCTGGTGGAAAGCTCTATGATTTCAGTTTTTGCGAAAAGCCAATTTTTCCCTACTTCAAAGGAATAAAATTTATTTAACTATCATGGTGGTTGTTAAACATGGAGAATGGTTGACAGCATCCTCAATCCCAATTAAAAGTACTCATTAAACCCAAACAAATTATAATAAGTAACGTGTTGAGATCAACAGGATAATCCAAGAACTAGATACTCAAAATGTCCATAACCGGGGACACGGCTAATCATGATTAGTTTGTTACTCTGCAGAGGTTTGCGCACTTTTCCCCACATGACTCGATCGCCTCCGTTTGTTTTCTCGCACTACATGGTGTTTGAGAAACGGATGACCGAGACATAGTCTTTCAGAAGCGCTAGCACCTTACATGTGGGGTAGACCGGTACACCTACATCCCCTACATCTGCTAGTCCACCCCGTAAGAGTTCGCACAACTTAGTCAACTATGCCAGAGCCCATAGTAGCATGTGGCTGCACACGGAAGTTTCTAGCATGAAAAATCTTATGATCCCTTTGAGCCTGGGTGGCGGTCCAAAATAAAAACAGGCAAGTCCTGATAGACATCAGGTGCCTCAATCCACCCAGATGTGTGTTTAAGTTGCCACCTTAGATAAACCATTAAAATTATCAATCTCACATCTGTCATGGATATCACTCACCCAATCCACGTCTACTAGCATAGCATAGCATAATAAGCAAACGTAGAAGTAACTCCCAAGGTTTTATAAGTAACAGGTAATAGGTACTACCTCAATTCTACTTCCCATCCCACAATTTAATTGGATCCTAATCATGCAATGTGAGAGGATTGATCTAATGCAATAAAACATGGGTTGTAGAAAAGATATGATCAAGTGTTACTTGCCTGCAATGTTGATGAAGATGATTCGCACTCAAAACTCTTGATAGATCTAATCGTCATACTCCGGTCAATCTATCATAGGCAAGCAATAGTAACCACACAATAAGTACTCATCTAATGCACAGGGAAAAATCAAACAAGAGAACGAACCAGAAAGTTCAACTTAAGAACTCCGGTTGCAAAGAAAGAACGAGCCGAACAAACGACGAAAAACAAACGGCGAAAGAAAACAACTCGGTTCTAGCAAGTTGAATCTAGGTCAAAATTTTACTGTAGCAAAAGCTTGTTCAAGTTGATTAGACGAAACGGCGGTTTCGAGATGAAACTCCAGGCGCTTGAATCACCTGATTCCGATAAACGAGCGAGAAGATAAACTAGAACGAAGATCGGATCTGAGATCGCGATCGCGGAATAAATCCGACGAGAAGAAAAAGAAGAACGGTTATACGAACAGACGTCGTTAACCGTGAAATAATCGGTGATCACGTTCGTTGAGACGAACGGTCCGAAAGAAGAACGAAAACCAATCTAGGGTTTTCGGGAAAAGAGATCGAACGAAAAACCGATCTAGAACACCAGAACGGTTTAGCGAAAAATCGGAAAGAAAACGAATCGGTAGAGAAGAAAAGAATCGGAACGGTTTATAAGAAAAACCGAACCGAGGGAAAGAAGAGACGCGGCGCGGTACCTCCGGCGAACGGCGGCGACGGCGGCGTTGACGCAGGGCGGCGGCGGCGCGGTGACGCATGGTGGCGGTGGCGGCACTAGGGCGCGGGGTTGGGCGGCGTTGACGCGGCGGCGATGCACAAGGGCGGCGGCGCGGGTGAGAGGCGCGGGGTGAGGCGCGGCTTGGGTGGTGCGGCGGCGCGGCGTGGGTGTGGCGGCGCGGCGTGGGGCGGCGGAGAGGAGAGGAGAGGTGTTGGTTTGATGTGTTTAGAGGGGGGGTGCTTGGGTATTTATATTGGGGAGGGGAGGGTTTTGCTTGGGGTAGGGGACAAGAAATAGACTAGGATTAGGAAACAAAAGGAAAAGATCTAGAAATAGATACGGAATAAACGAACATAGGACAAGAGTCCTACTAAGACTAGGAAAGAAAGAAGCGGCGGCTCCCTGGTGCACGCGCGCTATGGCCTCTTGGCCGGCCGGCGGCTAGTGGCTTGGGCCTTTGGCCCAAGGCGCTGCAGATTTTTTTTTAAACGGTCTCGCGCGCAGAAAAATAAATAAAAGAAAATCTAAACGAACTCCAAAATTTAATAAAGTAAATTTTCCCCGACTCCTAAAAATGAGCCGAACAAAATGAACTTTTCTCCGGACCTAAAATAAAATTTTCAAAAACGCGCATTTTCCCTATCCGAATAAAATGCAAATAAAACTCCGGCAAACAAAATTTGATCTATTTATTAAATCTTCATTTTCCTAAATTTGGGAAAGTCATATTATTCCCTCTCTTATATTTTTGATAACGGAAAATAATTGAAGATGAAATAAATAAATCAAATGATCCTCTTTTCAATTCGAGAAAACTCTCAAATATGAAAATAACGAAATCTCCAACTCTCTCCAAGGGTCCTTGAGTTGCGTGAAATTTCTAGGATCGACCAAAATGCAAGAAAATAAAATATGCATGATGATCTATTTCAAATTGAAAATAAATTCAAAGGGGCTTTGAATTTAATTCTTTGAAACTCCCAACTCATATTTCATATAATTTGAAGAAGTCATTTTATCTTCTCTCGTGAAAATCATTGAGTCGCATAAAGTTTCAGAATTGGGATATTTCCAAATGAAATTCAAATATTCTCAACACCCCTTGTCATTTAAATAAATGGAAGAAGTCATGTCATCTTCTCTCCGGGGTTTTGTGATGAAAAGAATTTGAATTCACGAAGATCAGAAAACCAATATGAAAGTTTGGGAAAGTCCTTTTATTCCCTCTCATTTAACTTTCAAAAAAGTTTCGAATTCACTCACTTTCAGTCAATCAATCAAGCAATCAATCAAATCTATCTATTTGTTTATAACATTCCAAAATTTAGAATTTTGGGATGTTACAAACTACCACCCTTAAAATGAATCTCGTCCTCGAGATTCGGAGAGGCTAGAAAGAAATAGGTTAGGGTTTGGGGTCTTCTCAAAGTCCATCGATCATCTCCGAGGTCTCGGGTGCTACCACCCTTAGAAACATTGTTACGGTTCCATCAAAACTCATATACTCCATCCTTATCGTTGACAGTGTCAGTCTTCTCAGATATTAAGGATAATCCCTTCTCTGGGCTCTTTCGGTAGTGGCATAACCTTTTCCTCAATTCCTTTGTCCTTTCATCTTGGTAAGGTTATCCCGAAACTGGGTCTTCATAGCTGACGGGTCTGACGCCAATGCTAAACAACTATCGATATCTCGTGGTGGTCAACAATTTATGGTTTCTCCTGCAGGAAATGAATCTGGGTTGATCCTCACCGTATAACCTACGGTTGGCAAAAGCTGTCGTGTACAAGGGAAAAATTACGTATACCATTCTAAGGTTTAACAAGGTTTAATATCGTCGTCTCTCTACTATAGGCAAGTCACTCAGATTTACCATCCCATATAGCAAAGCGAATAATAAGAGTAAGTCGGTATGGTGATCAATCCATCCCGCACCCAAATCATTACCATGTATACAGTTTAGCGAATCTCGCATACTAACACTCGGTCAACCTCACAAGCATTGCAGGATTTCTCTTGTCGATGAACCAAGTTCAGAAAATCCATTGATTCTGTAAGCCAAACAAACATCTATCGTTACTTAACAACTCTCAGGTTTTGCGTAAACTCCTATAGAATCGTCGGTTGATACAAGTCGTAACTTCTTCCAGGGTTTTTCCTTCAGCAAGAGTGTGCTTGCTTCTTGGCAGGTCCTGGGGCCTGTGGGTTATGGCCCATCTCATCACTTGCAAATCTTGAACTCATCATCTGGGCAACTAATCATTATCCCAACATCCAACTTCCTGGCATACTTAAAATCCATCCAAATGTACTGTCTCTTTTCCTTATATTTGCACCAAACGGGGACATGATTACTCAGACTCTTCATGGAATTTCCATTGATCCATATTTCCAACATCATACCTCCTTTATATCCAATAACACTTCATCTCTTCATCCTCGTGGGATGTCCCACATACCGTGATAAAACTTATACTTATGAAATCCATACTCCACATCATTATCCTTTCCGCGGTCAAGCGTCCTTATAGGGGAATATTGGCCATCTCTGCATGGCACTTCTTTAACTGGGAAACGTAAAACACATCTTGAACTCCTGACAGTCCTCCGGGTGACTCTAACTTGTTGGCCACTTCTCCATACGCTCCAAAACTCGGTATGGTCCTACAAACCTCGGGGCTAACTGTCCCTTAACTCCAATCCGTTTAACTCCTCGCAGAGGGAACACATGAAGACATGCTCTGTCTCCAATTTCATAGACTACCTCCTTGCGTTTTTTTAGTCTGCATAACTCTTCTGCCTGGACTGAGCTACCTTCAGTCTATCTCGAATCAACTTAACATTCTCTTCTGACTTCTTGATCACATTTGGTCCAAACAACTAACGGTCTCCAACTTCATCCCACATACTCTTGGGGCATCACACATATCGAGACAAAACTCGTATTTCATTTTGCCCAAAATCCATGCAGTGGAGTATCTTTATCTTTTCTGGGGTCAAAGGTTCTTACAGGGTACTACCACCCTTAAAATACACAAATCTTCCATAGACCATATTTCTCTTATCCTCAAAAATGGTCAAAATCCTCCTTCATAGAGTAGCAACTCATAAAATCCATATCAGTACCAACGAGGCTAACTTTATTAATTCTCAAATCATTACAATCTCCTGTTTTTCCATTACATGCCTCAATTCAATACCTCTATATAAAGAAAATGTTCTCACTACCACTACTATATTACTTCTGTTACAAACTCAACTATTTATCACAAGTCTCCTTCTCCTTCGGACAACCTCTGGCAAAGTGCCCTGCTCCATTACAACGGAAACACATTACTTCTGACAGGTTTCGAGGTTTCCTCATGATCACATAGCCTCCTTGGGTCCTTATCTTCCCTCTTGGGCAATCATTGAAGTAGTGCCCTGAATTTTTGCACCTGAAACATGTGATATGACTCAGGTCTTTCTTTGTGGAAATTGGGTTGTTCCTCGAATCCAACCTACTTCTCTTCCTGGACCTTTCCGTTCCAATCAGGGCTTCTATTTCCTGTGGGTCATACTCTACTTCCTCTGTCGGGAATTCTACTAGATCTCCATTCAGACAATCTTGGGAGATGTGTCCTTCTTCTCCACATGAATAGCATGACTTAGTGCAGGGTCTAATTGGCTCTTCTTTGGGTGTGTCCTCCACCTCTTTCTTCATCACAGGTTGTTCTAAACCTTCCATGAGGGCTCCTTTCATTTCTTCTTCCTTCTGCTGGATGGTTCTTTGTACCATGGGGTAAATGTGACACTGAGCAGGGTAGTGGGTAGTCCCTTCACACAAGAAACAAGTAATCTGTCTAGTTGGGCATTCTTCAGTTGGGTGACTTCCTTCACAATTTGGGCATTCATCCTTGTGTTCCTTATGGGTGTGTCCGATTTGTCCACAAATCTTGCATGCACAAGGTTTCTTCATATCCTTTCCATAAGGCTTCAACTTCTGGGACACAAACTGAGACTTTAGCAAAGTCAACTTAAATTCTTTCCAAGTGGTTACTCCTTGCCATCCATTGATGGTTTGGTACATCCTCCACCAAGTAGCAGCACCTCTTTCAAAGCATTGAAGAGCATGCTGGGCCATATCCTTTCCGACTATAGGGTTGTTCTCCATATGATCCTCCATGTTCTGAATCCATCGGTCTGTCTCCAATTGACTCATCGGTCCAGAAAATACAAGCTCATCGCCATTCATCCTCTATTGGGTTCAAGGGTTTGGGGTGAGATAAGAGAGATCAAGAGAGAGGAATGCACACAATACAAGCAAAAGTTTTGAAAAGACAGATTTTGTTGTGGCTGTCGAAAAAACATCAAACAAATGACAGCTCACAAACGTCGCATCTAACGTAGGTATATAATAGGGGTTTGGTCTTCTAGATGTCGATGAATCTTCAATGTCTCCAAACTCTTCAAGTCTTTGTTCATGCCTCCAATGGCTTCTTCCAATCGTGCTTGTCCTGCCCAAGTTCTTTTGCCAGATCATCTCTGTTGACGCGAAGTCTCTCGCGACGTCCTTCAATATTTCTGGAGTTACGTTCCAACTTCCGGTTTCAACATCCTTGACATGATCCATGATCCTACTGTCCTTCAGTTACTGTCAAATCTCCGGTATCTCGATGTTTTGCTCCTTCATCTTGTCTACTTTCAGCTTCTGGGTCCTGAGTTCTTCACCAATTGCCTTATTGTCAAATATTGCTTCTTGTAGGTCCATCTTAACTTCCTGATGTAACACTCCAGATCCTGGTGAATACACCAGCTAAGGTTAACACTCCAACGTTTGCAGATAGATGCTCCATCAGTGTTCTACCATTCAATTTTTCCATGCATCTGCACGCTTAACTCCGCATGGTGACAATAGAATAGACGGGCAATAACACCATCGTTAGCCATGTCTATGCCCATGTTACTGCCATGAGCTTTCATTTCATGATTGATATCTCCTGTCTTAGAGTTTTCTTGACAAAACTTTGAGTTCTAATGCTCCATGTTCCGGTCCTTCTCCGATACACCTCGATCCCGGGTATTGACAGGTTTCATAGTCTGCCAAGTTCCATAAGGGGTGCCTTCCTAGGTCATACAAATCCGGAAATTCTTCAAAGCCTTCAAATTCTCCAAGTCTTCGGAGTCTTCAACAGTTGTAGTTTCCATTTACACGGTAAAATCCTCTTCATTCCAAATGGTCTTAGTTGTCCGATATCTTGTCTCCTTGGAGTGGTCTCATCAGTCAAATCTTCGAGTGGTCAAAAGGGAAAAGGGGTATGGTCTCACTTAAAAGGGAATATTTGAATAAACTCAGAAGAGAAGAGAGGTAAAAAGATCTTTTTTGAAAATGAAGTTGTAGAGAAAAATCTTTCCTATGGGCTTGTCATTTTCTAGGGTCACGTCCTACAGTCAACATGTGCTCTGATACCATCTTGTAGCGACCCGACCCGAATGGATCAAGTCTCTGTGCTTATGTGTCATCCCTGGATCAGTATGCTGACACACACAGTACTCGAAGGATTTATAACAGAGGTAAATCACATGTATAAAGTAACGTAAATACTATTACCTCAATCCAAAATATAGCGGAAGCAACAAGGTTGTGGGTTCCCATCAACACCAACGGCAAAGTTGAGTATAGGAAATCGTAACCCTAACGTACCACTTACTCATCGTCTGAAAAGTCTGCAACATGAAAAGTTGCAGCCCGAAAACGGGTCAGCACATGGAATATGCTAGCAATGTAACACATAGAGAGTAACGAAAGAATAGGCTATACTACATGCATATATGGCTGGTGGAAAGCTCTATGATTTCAGTTTTTGCGAAAAGCCAATTTTTCCCTACTTCAAAGGAATAAAATTTATTTAACTATCATGGTGGTTGTTAAACATTGAGAATGGTTGACAGCATCCTCAATCCCAATTAAAAGTACTCATTAAACCCAAACAAATTATAATAAGTAACGTGTTGAGATCAACAGGATAATCCAAGAACTAGATACTCAAAATGTCCATAACCGGGGACACGGCTAATCATGATTAGTTTGTTACTCTGCAGAGGTTTGCGCACTTTTCCCCACATGACTCGATCGCCTCCGTTTGTTTTCTCGCACTACATGGTGTTTGAGAAACGGATGACCGAGACATAGTCTTTCAGAAGC
>NC_041382.1:375280484-375383160 GCF_002162155.2 Triticum dicoccoides
AAAAGATCTAGAAATAGATACGGAATAAACGAACATAGGACAAGAGTCCTACTAAGACTAGGAAAGCAAGAAGCGGCGGCTCCCTGGTGCACGCGCGCTATGGCCTCTTGGCCGGCCGGCGGCTAGCGGCTTGGGCCTTTGGCCCAAGGCGCTGCGGATTTTTTTTTTAACGGTCTCGCGCGCAGAAAAATAAATAAAAGAAAATCTAAATGAACTCCAAAATTAATAAAGTAAATTTTCCCCGACTCCTAAAAATGAGCCGAACAAAATGAACTTTTCTCCGGACCTAAAATAAAATTTTCAAAAACGCGCATTTTCCCTATCCGAATAAAATGCAAATAAAACTCCGGCAAACAAAATTTGATCTATTTATTAAATCTTCATTTTTCCTAAATTTGGGAAAGTCATATTATTCCCTCTCTATTTTTTTGATAACGGAAAAATAATTGAAGATGAAATAAATAAATCAAATGATCCTCTTTTCAATTCGAGAAAACTCTCAAATATGAAAATAACGAAATCTCCAACTCTCTCCAAGGGTCCTTGAGTTGCGTGAAATTTCTAGGATCGACCAAAATGCAAGAAAATAAAGTATGCATGATGATCTATTCCAAATTGAAAATAAATTCAAAGGGGCTTTGAATTTAATTCTTTGAAACTCCCAACTCATATTTCATATAATTTGAAGAAGTCATTTTATCTTCTCTCGTGAAAATCATTGAGTCGCATAAAGTTTCAGAATTGGGATATTTCCAAATGAAATTCAAATATTCTCAACACCCCTTGTCATTTAAATAAATGGAAGAAGTCATGTCATCTTCTCTCCGGGGTTTTGTGATGAAAAGAATTTGAATTCACGAAGATCAGAAAACCAATATGAAAGTTTGGGAAAGTCCTTTTATTCCCTCTCATTTAACTTTCAAAAAGTTTCGAATTCACTCACTTTCAGTCAATCAATCAAGCAATCAATCAAATCTATCTATTTGTTTATAACATTCCAAAAATTTAGAATTTTGGGATGTTACAATCAGCCCAAGAGGCAATCCATCCACCACCACACTGGAGTACGGTATTACACCACAACGGTGGCCCGAACCAGTATAAATATCGTGTCTCTTTGTGTTGCGAGTTCGTCTGCGAGATCTTAGCGAGCTAGGGCGTAGATCGGTAGGAGGGAAAGACTTTGCGCGCACCCGAGTGTTCGAACCTTAACAGTTTGCCGGAACCCACATCCGACAGTGAGTGCAGATCCTCAAGGAGTACAAACTAGGTATTTGGAAAAGGTAGTGATACCTGTTAAATCAGATAGATCAGCAGCCACAGAAAACACAGGCCCAACTGTAACAGACTTTACCCCTACTCCAATGGCCAAACCCCTATTAGAACTGCTGACAGCCCAGCATCAGGTACTGTCTATGATATCAAATGAAAATTTGAACTCCTAAATTTCTGCATGTGCCTTACCTTCTCTCTTGTATGAAAACTAATTTCAGATGAATCTCCTTTCTCAAAGGATCATAGGTTCTCACGACAATACTGGGCTATGCATTGCTCTTGTCAGTACCTCTTGCCCTTTGTCAGTATACTTACACTCATTGTTGTTTGATTATGTAGCATCACTGTAAATGTTCGCTTCTTTATCCTCCCTTTGTTTGAAATTATAAGATCTATATTTACTCTTAGATAAATGTGGAATTAACACAATGGTTATGATGTTTTGGATTGCTCATGTAAGTACCTGTTGTCATGTACTCCCTCTGTATCGAATTAATTGTTGATCAATTGGATGTATTTAGAACTTAATAGTGCTAGATACATCCATTTGAGCGACAACTAATAACGGACGGTGGTGGTATTACTGTACATGCATCGTGAGATAGTTGATTGTCTAGCATTACTCTGCATCTTATCTGCCCTGCCCTCCACTTTCTCCAAATTATCATATCTACATTTACTCTTACCAAAATGTTGAATAAAGCCAATGCCACTACACACGTTGATGTCTGCATTCCTCTTGTCAGTACCTTTTGCCTTGTAACGTTGTACTTAATTAATTGCTATTTGAGTATGTATCATCAGTCTACACCTGAGCTTCATTATCCTCTATTTCTTCCAATATTATTTGATCTATATTTACTCTTTGCAAAATGTAGAATAATGGCAATGCTTATAAAGAATTTTCTTTGGGGAATTTATTGAATTATCTTTCCATCAACATGGAGAAGGGCTTTGTCCAGCCCGTGTTAACATGTAATGTAAGTTCATCCTTCTTAAGCCTTCAAACTTTGTTCTAGTATAGATTTGGATAGGCATCATTTCCTCCACTGTTGTTTACATCTGATTGGACGTTTGCAACAACTACCAGTTTTAAATTGTAGTTGTAAAAACATGTTCCTTATGCAGAACAGATCCATTTATTTGCTTATATAATTGTGAAACCTATTACGTGTCTCCTTGTTTCTCTTTCAGAGTCGTATCTCTTATGTGATGAGGACATGACTACCTTGGATATGACCAAAAATATTGCATATATGCATATTTGTCAGGTGATTTCTAGTGCAAACTATTCAATAATCTATTTATGTTATCCAGAACAAAAATACTTCACACACTTTTGTGTTTTGTCTCATTGCAGGTGTATGGGACATTTGTACAATCCACATATGAAGATAAGGAAGAAAGAGATGTTTATTTGCTGTCCAAAAAGTTCTCTCACGTCACTTTTGGCCCAAGAGAAGATAGAGTCCAAGTCTCTCACGTTCTGGATTCAGATTCGGACTGCACAGACATACCTGACTCAAAACGCACACAAGTTTTTCATACGGACTCCGAATTGGGTGATTCTTTTTTTGTTGGAAACTAGATTTCTTGCACTTTCCAACCCAATTGGAATCACCTTCAAATTCGTCCGGAGCATTGAGTTGTGGACGAAACAATATGATACTGCAGCAGAATCCGAGTCAAACTACAAGTCCAAAGGTGTTACATCACCTTCCACTTGGGCCCATTGGCCTTGTACGACCTAGATTTAGTTTTAGGCTGCCTTGGGACGTCCTCCCACCTCCTTGGCCGCCACCCCTTGCTCCTATATAAGTAGATCCATCTAGTAGCTTTTCCTTGGGATTTGTTTAGTTAAAAGTTAGCCATTGCAACTTCGTGTACTTCGTTTGTGTCCAACGACCAGACCAAGACCGCTTACGGATCCCCACCATTATCAATACCTCATATATATTTGCGATATTCAGATTGCTTTATCATATTCTTGCTCGTTCTTCGATTGCTTGCAGGAATAGACCTTCGTGGTCAGGCTGACCGTGCTTCCGGCATCGTCAGTAACCTCAGGAGATTGGTTTAGCGATTGCTAAGGCGCAACGTCGTGCACGTTTGTAGTCGGATCGTCAAAGTCGTCTCCACCAAATCGATAGTTATCATCTCATCGAAAGATCGGGACACCCTCGCCTCTATCATTATGCCAGGCAGAACTTTAGGAAAGATAGAGAGCCAAGCCATCTTGAGGATAGCGAGATGACCCCAAGGTCCTGTCTTGATGAAGACAGTGAGTTGAAGCTACTCACCAGCAGGTGTGAGACAACCTCTATGCAGTCGCTGCCTCAATCAGTTCGACTTCTTCAGTCTCAACTTAAAGCAGAAAGGCTTGCTTCAGCTCAGCTCCGACTTGAAGTCAAAGATGTAATGGAGATGTCAGGGGACTGCCTTGCGCACTATGGTGCCATACAGCTAGGGATGAAGCATCTATCGTTGACACAACTGAGGTCTCATCAGCTTGTTCGGCTGCTTGCGGGGCCCGAGCTTGCCAGGTCTAGTGCCTTCTGAAGTGCTCTCAGTTTTGTATATTCTTTTGTCGGCGCGTTTATATGCACTGGTGGCGACCTTTGATGCCTAGTGTATGTAATCCGCGGTCATGTTGTGATTTATTATCACCGGTAGCGAACTTTGATTCACAGTGGATGTAATATGCCGTAATTTCTTTATTGTATAGTCTAGGTTTATTCTTTGGTCGGTATGCTGTAATTTAGGCCGGAAGGTTCAGTGGATCTCAGTGTTGTCAGTCTTCAAGCCGGCCCGTTACTCATATGGGCCAAAACGTGGGCCTATAATCATCTTGGGCCGTTAGCAGGTCTAAACCTATAGTAGTTTCCCGCCTTTAACAGGCCATGGGCTACATATTTACTGTAGTGACACTGGGCTTCCTACGGGCCGTAGAAACAATGGGCCTTCTATGTTCTGTAGAAACAATGGGCCTTCTACAGGCCGTAGAAACAATGGGCCTCCTACGGGCCGTATCATCTATGGGCCTTAGACGGGTCGTATGATCGATTGGCCAAACATGGGCCAAAAACAGACCGCATTATGGTCGTAAACGGGCTAGACTTGGAGTCGTCCATTCATGGGTCGACCATAACGGGCCGTCGTTAATAGGCCGTATTTATGACGCTATGAAAATGGCCCAACGTATTAACGGGCCACAAATGGGCCAACTGTAACCACGGGCTAAATTTGGCCCACAAGCAGAAAATTGCAGTAACGGGCCGTAAGTAACCGAATGCTGGAAATGAGCCCAAGAATAAATGGGCCCTGAGAAGGCCGAAAGATAACATGGGCTGCAAATGGCCCAATGGATTAATGGGCCATTAATGGGTATAAAGTGATACACTGTTCATTACGGGCAAGTTTCACCACGGGCCGTTAATGGGCCAAGAGTTACAAAGGGCCTCATATGGGCCGAAAGACGTCATGGGCCATACATGGGCCGGAACTTAAAATGGGTTGGAATCATATTGGACGGCCCAGATGATGCTACTGGGCCTAATTTGGATAGGTCGTAATGGGCCCTGGGTTAGCGGGCTGTAAATCGGCTATATGCGAACAGGCCGTTAGCAAGCTTTCCGTGGGCCGGCCCGCCACCTTTTGACCAAGTCAAACGGGCCAAACTTTTCATGGGAATGGGCCTCTGTTCGGCCGTGCCACATGTTTACGTATCATAGGCGCCTTCAGTCCAATGAGTAGATGACATCTGTCCCAACGGTGAGCCGACACATGTTTCCTCCAGCCAATGATGATTTTACACGTGGAAAATCCCCATTGGTCGGGGCTGTTATCGTGTTATCGGATCAAAAACCGGACCCGATAGCTTAACGGTGTTCCGTTATGGTGGATGCTACGTGTCGGTCACCCTTGACGAAAGCACTTCTGTGATGCACGATTTATCGTCATGGAAGTGGACACTTCCGTGATGATAATTTTGGTAATGTCATGGAACACTTCTATGACAACACATATATGACTATCTTGATTCTGTCATAAAATTGTCATGGATGTACATGCATGACAAGAAACGTGACCTACTGTGACAAACACATATCTTCATAGAAGTGTATTTTTTTCGTAGTGCATCTTTACACTTATTCCAAGAATCGATACTATTGCGAGGCAAAGAAGAGAACCAATTTTTTGCAGAATCACGCAAAGAAAACAGAAATAATTTCATCTTCACAACATCATTGTCCATATCTTTTTTATTTTGCATATCGCATAATTCCACGAAGGTATTAAGATGGGACACGGTATCCTCATTAGGAGTATCGAAAATTGATCTTTCATACCAAGATTCAACAAAGCAGTATTAATATCACAAGACTCTGCACTAGTGGCAGGAGGAGCAATCGGAGTGCCGATAAAATCATTGTTGTTGGTATCTTAGAAATCACATAACTTGCTGTTCTCTTGAGTCATGATGACTACACAACAAGATTGCACTCAAAAACAAATCCGGAAAGAAAACGGCGAACGAAAAAGAGGGGCGAATAAAACGGCAAATTTTTGTGAAGTGTGCGAGAGGAAAATGAGAGGCCAATGGCAAATAATGTAAATTGCGAGGAGATGAGATTTGTGATTAGGAACCTGGTATATGTTGAAGATCCTCCCCGGCAACGACGCCAGAAATTCTTTTGATGCGGCTTGAAGCTACGTCGGTATTTACCCAAAGAGGAAGAGATGATGCAGCACAACAGCGGTAGGTATTTCCCTCAGTTATGAGACCAAGGTTATCGAACCAGTAGGAGAACCAAGCAACACAACGTAAACAGCACCTCCACACAAATAACAACTACTCGCAACCCGACGTGTAAAAGGGGTTGTCAATCCCTTTCGGGTAGCGGCGCCTCAAGATAGGCAAACGGACGTGAGATAAAATTGTAGTAGATTGATAGATCGAACACCAAATAAAATAAATAAGAATAAAACGTAGCAAGGTATTTTTGTATTTTTAGTTTAATAGATCTAAAAATAAATGCAAATAAAAATAGATCGCAAAGGCAAATAATATGAGAAAGAGACCCGGGGGCCGTAGGTTTCATTAGTGGCTTCTCTCGAGAAAAATAGCAAATGGTGGGTAAACAAATTACTGTTGGGCAATTGATAGAACTTCAAATAATCATGACGATATCCAGGCAGTGTTCATTACATAGGCATCACGTCCAAGATTAGTAGACCGAACCTGCCTGCATCTACTACTGTTACTCCTCACATCGACCACTATCCAGCATGCATCAAGTGTATTAAGTTCATGGAGAAACGGAGTAATGCAGTAAGAACGATGACATGATGTAGACAAGATCTATCTATGTAGAGATAGACCCCATTGTTTTATCCTTAGTAACAACAATACATACGTGTCGGTTCCCCTTCTGTCACTCGGATCAAGCACTGTAAGAACGAACCCACTACAAAGCACCTCTTCCCATTGCAAGATAAATACATCAAGTTGGCCAAACAAAACCCAAATATTGGAGAAGAAATATGAGGTTGTAAGCAATCACGCATAAAAGAGATCAAAGAAACTCAAATACTTTCATGGATATAAAAAGATAGATCTGGTCATAAACTCAAAGTTCATCTGATCCCAACAAACACACAGCAAAAAGAGTTACATCATATGGATCTCCAAGAGACCATTGTATTGAGAATCAAACGAGAGAGAGGAAGCCATCGAGCTACTAACTACGAACCCGAAGGTCTACAAAGAACTACTCACACATCATCAGAGAGGCACCAATGGAGGTGGTGAACCCCATCCGAGATGGTGTCTAGATTGGATCTGGTGGTTTTGGAGTCTGCGTGGATGGATTTGATTTTCGATGACTCTTCTAGGGTTTCTGGAATATTGCGGTATTTATAGAGCAAAGAGGCGGTCCGGGGGGCACCCGAGGTGGGCACGACCCACCTGGGCGCGCCTGGGCCTCATGGCGCGCCCTGGTGGGTTGTGCTCTCCTTGGAGCACCCTAGGCATAGCCTTGGCCCATTAGGTGTCTTCTGGTCCATAAAAAATCTCTGTGAAGTTTTGTTGCATTTGGACTCCGTTTGGTATTGATTTCCTGCGATGTAAAAAACATGCAGAAAACAGCAACTGGCACTTGGCCCTATGTCAATAGGTTAGTACCAAAAAATGATATAAAATGACTATAAAATGATTATAAAACATCCAAGATTGATAATATAATAGTATGGAACAATAAAAAATTATAGATACGTTGGATACGTATCACCCACCACTATTGGCTTTACACGACGCGCGGAGAAACCGGAAACTGGCCCGGAATCAAGGCTAATGAAGAAATGAAGAAGACTTCAAGAAACCAACCTCTTCAACAACCTTTGCATGTGCACTTATTAGGCCCTACCCCAATGACGCTCGGCAACGCGTTCGGGGTAGGCCCAGGGGCTTCTGTCGGTGCAACAAACCATGGGTCTGTTGCCCAGACTGTGCACAGGCATGAGAACAAGATCGAAGCACCAGCCCAAGTCAGAGTACAAGGGCCTAAGAAACTTGAAGGATCAACATGCAGATCAGAGGGACCAAGGATGAGCCAAGGAAGCAGGATATCACCAAGAAGAAGAGCCTCCCTTGCGGGGCAGGCAAGCCCGGCAAGGGGCAAGGCCACCTCCAGAAGCAGACAACCAAGACACCCCGGCAAGGCCTGCCGGGGCTCATGGAGGCAGAACCACCTCACCAACCACTCCACCACGACCCACGTTGTCGATCAGTGCGGTGTCGATCCGCAAGGTGATTAAGTGGCAGCCATTTACTACATGGCAGCCATTTCCCACATGATAAACCCACGGATGACACTTGTCCTGTGACGTGGCAAGAGAACAGGCATGGAGCTGACGAGATAGCCCGGCAAGCCTTGCAGGGCAACTAGCAAAGTGACGTTAAGCGGTGCATTTAATGCGCCCTGTCAGCCCGCAGAGTTAGGTATGATAGCACTATTTTTTCTCATATCTGTGGGTAATGACTACTTTGCCACTGTGGTTACCCCTTGATCTATAAAAGGAGGCCCATGGCAGTTTGAAGGTTGGATAACTCACACCCCCATATGTGCGTAGTCACTGCTGCCCCAAGGCCACCCCTGCCAGGCAAGTGTACTACGCTTGCCACCACCTTTTCCACCATCAATCCACCAAAGCAGGAGTAGGGTTTTACGCCTCACGGCGGCTCAAACCTGGGTAAACTACCCGGTTGATCTCCTTCGCGTTGCCCCACGCTCGTATGCTCTTTGTACAACGCGTCGTCCCCCCGCCGAAGCAGCAAGGGACCTCCTGGTCCCATAGGTGGTTGTGGTTTCCCGCGACATTCGTCGTTTCTGTGATTTTCAAAAAATATTTTATTGGACGCAAAAGTTTCTGTTTTCCAACAAGACCAAAGCAACTATCACCCAACATGATCCCAAAGGCTTTGCTTGGCACAAACACTAATTAAAACATGAAAAACACAATCATAATAGTAGCATAATTGTGTAAACACTCAAGAACAGAAATAAAAAGACAAAATAAATTTTATTCATTGGGTTGCCTCCGAACAAGCGTTGTCATCTTTATTCCTAGACCCATAAGATGCCCTCGTGATTGAAATTTAATGCCTTCTTTCATATCAATCACGGCACCAATAGTACGCAAAAACGGTCTACCAAGAATAATTGGGCAAGACGGATTACAATCAATATCAAGAACAATAAAATCTATGGGCACATAATTCCTATTTGCAAGAATAAGAACATCAATAATTCTTCCCATAGGCTTTTTAATAGTGGAATTCGCCAAGTGCAAATTTAAAGAACATTCTTCAATATCGGTAAGACCAAGCACATCACATAAAGATTTTGGAATACTAGAAACACTAGCAGCCAAGTCACATAAAGCAAAACACTCATAATGTTTAATCTTGACTTTGATAGTAGGTTCACATTCATCATGTCATTTTCTAGGAATTGAAATCTCTAATTCCAACTTCTCTTCTAAAGCTTTCATCATAGCATCAACTATATGTCTAGTAAAAGCTTTATTTTGTTCATACGCATGGGGCGAATTTATCATGGATTGCAAAAAACAAATACAATCAATCAAAGAGCAATTATCATAATTAAAGCCTTTGTAATCCAAAAGAGTGGGCACATCACTAGTTAAAGTTTTGACCTCGCCAAACCCACTTTTATCATTTTTATGGAAGTAATCACTAGAAAACGCCTTTTCTAAAAATTCTCTTCTACCTCTAAGCATAGCAGTTCTTTTCTTACTTTCATCCATATAAACATATAAAGCTTTAATTGATTCTTCAACCTTAGTCACAAAAATTTTCATCTTGAGATTTTCTACATCATGAGAAATTCTATCAATGCTTCTAGACATATCATCAATCTTACTCAACTTTTCTTCTATCATAGTATTGAAATTCTTTTGAGCATTGATAAATTCTTTAATATTATTCTCAACATCAAAGATGTTCCTATTATTATTATAAGAAGGATTACCATAGGAATTATCATAATTATTAGAGGAATTCCCCGGAAAAGGTCTAGGATTAAAATTATCTCTATAAGAATTGTTATTAAAATTGTTTTGCGAAACAAAATTCACATCTATGGCATCACTATTTTGCTCAATCAAAGTAGACAAAGGCACATCATTAAGATTAGGAGCATTTTTATTAGCAAGCAAAAATGGTTTGCAGCCAATGTATATTACTCTTTTCAATTTTACACACAATTTTCTTAGCATATCATTGCACCTTACAAGGTTTAAAAGAGAGGAGTGATGTTCCTTTGATCTTGATCTGTAATCTAGTTTCGTGCTGGCCTTGCCCACACAATGTTATAATTGCCTGTTTGTCTGTTCTCAGTTGTTTTGTGATATGAATGATGTCATACTATGCTTACGGTAGTATAAACTTTGTCTGTTTATCCATAGTTGTCAATACAATGTGAAGAAATAGACAATATATTAGCCATGGTACATGGTCATATGTTTCAAACCTGGTTTTATTATGTACTTTGTAGTAAAATACAACTAATATTTTACACGGGTTCACCAGAATAAGTTCTGTATATAGACCAAAGCTATTTTTTGTTTTGCTGCCTCCTTAATATCTTCTATTTTGGTACTACTGATGTAAAAACTCAACTTTTCAGCAAGCTATGGAACAAATGGTGGAACCGCCACCTTCTGAAGCTGACGAGGCAACTATAACCGCAATGTCACCTCTTGCTGCAGTGGATCAGTACATGTCCACTAACGGTGCCAAAAGCATGTTCTTGCGTAATACTAGGTTGGTTGTTAGGACAATCTCATCCAAACTACCTCATGATCAGGATATGTAATCTCAAAACAATGTAATATCTGCGCTCCAGATACAAGTTCATTCCCTAACAGCAACCCTTTGTGAAACAAGGACATCCATTGTTCGATGTTGTCAAGACATGCATGGCTTTGAAACCAGACTATCAGACATTTGCTATGTTGTTAAGGAGCCTAGGAGAAATGAAGGCGAAGGTTATGGTGCTCTATCGGATAGTACAGCATGAAAACGTAACAGCAGGTCAAATGAACCAAGAGCTTGTGAACTTCTGGTGGTGCATTTATCTGTCGGACTATTAACTTTTATGCCAACCTTCCTTTTGTTTTATGGTTGTAGTTTGTTTTGTTGCGATACAATTTTTTTTCTTAATGTGCAGCCACCGGCTCAAGAAAATAGCAAGCCATTTTTGTATAGTGTAGTGTGTTCCCTATATTTCCACTGGTGGCGAACTTTGATGCCCAGTGGATGTAATCTGTGCAATCGCCTCAATAGCCTAGCGTTAGTTTCTTGCTTATTTATTTCCTAGTCTTCTTTTTCCTTGGTTTACTGGTGGCCGCAACAACCATGGGCCATATACGGACCGTGGTAACCTTGAGCCTGCTACAGGCCATAGGATCCATGGGCCTCCTACGGACCGTCGGATAAATGGGCCTCCAACGGGCCATAGAATCAGTGTGCCTCGGGCCATCGGACAAATGGGCCCACATGGGCCGTAAATGAGTGCAATTGGTATTGGGCCAGCACGATGACGGGCCATTAATAGGCCGGAAGACATCAAAGGCTTAATTCTGTCACAGGCATAACGGGTCGTTAATGGGCCAAAATATAGGACGGGCTAGAAATAGCGCAACGGGTTAATGATACGTATCCAATGTATCAATAATTTTTTATTGTTCCATGCTATTATATTATCTGTTTTGGATGTTTAATGGGCTTTATTATACACTTGTATATTATTTTTGGGACTAACCTACTAACCAAAGGCCCAGTGCAAATTGCTGTTTTTTTTGCCTATTTCGGTATTTCGCAGAAAAGGAATATCAAACGGAATCCAAACGGAATGAAACCTTCGGGAGAGTGATTTTTGGCACAAACGCAATCCAAGAGACTTGGAGTGGATGTCAAGAAAGAACTAAGGAGGCCACGAGGTAGGAGGGCGCGCCCAGGGGGGTAGGCGTGCCCCCCGCCCTCGTGGGCCCCTCGTGCTCCCCTGACCGACTTCTTTTGCCTATATATACTCATATACCCCAAAAACATCCAAGAGCACCACGAAACCCTATTTCCACCGCCGCGACCTTCTGTACCCGTGAGATCCCATCTTGGGGCCTTTTCCAGCACTCCACCGAAGGGGGAATCGATCACGAAGGGCTTCTACATCAACACCATAGCCTCTCCAATGATGTGTGAGTAGTTTACCACAGACCTTCGGGTCCATAGTTATTAGCTAGATGGCTTCTTCTCTCTCTTTGGATCTCAATACAAAGTTCTCCCCGATCTTCTTGGAGATATATTCGATGTAATTCTTTTTGCGGTGTGTTTGTCAAGATCTTATGAATTGTGGGTTTATGATCAAGATTATCTATGAACAATATTTGAATCTCCTCTGAATTCTTTTATGTGTGATATGTTATCTTTGTAAGTCTCTCCGAATTATCAGTTTGGTTTGGCCTACTAGATTGATCTTTCTTGCAATGGAAGAAGTGCTTAGCTTTGGGTTCAATCTTACGGTGTTCTTTGCCAGTGATAGCAGGGGCAGCAAGGCACATATTGTATTGTTGCCATCGAGGATAAAAAGATGGGGTTTATATCATATTGCTTGAGTTTATCCCTCTACATCATGTCATCTCGCCTAATGTATTACTCTGTTCTTATGAACTTAATACTCTAGATGCATGCTGGATAGCGGTCGATGTGTGGAGTAATAGTAGTAGATGTAGAATCGTTTCGGTCTACTTGTCGCGGATGTGATGCCTATATACATAATCTTGCCTAGATATTCTCATAACTATGCACTTTTCTATCAATTGCTTGACAGTAATTTGTTCATCCACTGTAATACTTATGCTATCTTGAGAGAAGCCACTAGTGAAGTCTATGGCCCCCGGGTCTATTTTCCATCATATAAGTTCCAATCTATTTTTACTTTGCAATCCTTACTTTCAATCTATATCATAAAAATACCAAAAATATTTATCTTATTATCTCTATCATATCTCACTTTTGCAAGTGGCCGCGAAGGGATTGACAACCCCTTTATCGCGTTGGTTGCAAGGTTCTTATTTGTTTGTGTAGGTATGAGGCTACTTGTGTGTAGTCTCCTACTGGATTGATACCTTGGTTCTGAAAAACTAAGGGAAATACTTACGTTACTTTGCTGCATCACCCTTTCCTCGTGAAGGGAAAACAAATGCAGTGCTCAAGAGGTAGCAAGAAGGATTTCTGGCACCGTTGCCCGGGAGATCTACGCCAAGTCAAGACATACCAAGTACCCATCACAAACTCTTATCCCTCACATTACATTATTTTCCATTTGCCTCTCATTTTCCTCTCCCCCACTTCACCTATGCCGTTTTATTCGCCCTCTTTTTCCGTTCGCCTCTTTTTCGCTTGCTTCTTATGTGCTTGTGTGTTGGATTGTTTGTCACGCTGGCTGAAGATAATACTAAATTGTGTGATTTTTTCAATACCAACAACAATGATTTTCTTAGCACTCCGATTGCTCCTATCACCGATGCTGAATCTTGTGAAATTAATGCTGCCTTGCTCAATCTTGTCATGAAAGATCAATTCCCTAGCCTTCCTAGTGAAGATGCCGCTACACATCTAAACAACTTTGTTGATTTGTGTGATATGCAAAAGAAGAAAGATGTGGATAATGATATTGTTAAATTGAAGCTATTTCCGTTTTCGCTTAGAGATCATGCTAAAACTTGGTTTTCGTCTTTGCCTAAAAATAGTATTGATTCTTGGAATAAGTGCAAAGATGCTTTTATCTCCAAGTATTTTCCTCCCGCTAAGATCATCTCTCTTAGAAACGATATTATGAATTTTAAGCAACTTGATCATGAACATGTTGTGCAAGCTTGGGAGAGGATGAAATTAATGATACGTAATTGCCCTACACATGGTTTGCATTTATGGATGATTATACAAAAAAATTATGCCGGATTGAATTTTTCTTCTAGAAATCTTTTAGATTCAGCCGCTTGAGGCACTTTTATGAAAATCACTTTAGGAGAAGCTACTAAACTCCTAGATAATATTATGGTTAATTATTCTCAATGGCACACCGAAAGATCTACTAGTAAAAAGGTTCATGCGATAGAAGAGATTAATGTTTTGAGTGTAAAGATGGATGAACTTATGAAATTGTTTGCTAATAAGAGTGCTTCTTCTGATCCTAATGATATGTCTTTGTCGGCTTTGATTGAGAATAATAATGAATCTATGGATGTGAATTTTGTTGGTAGGAACAATTTTGGTAACAATGCTTATAGAGGAAACTTTAATCCTAGGCCGTTTCCTAGTAATTCCTCTAATAATAAAGGTAATTCCTACAACAACTCTTATGGAAATTTTAATAAGATGCCCTTTGATTTTGAGACTAGTGTTAAAGAATTTATGACTTCTCAAAAGAATTTCAATGCTTTGCTTGAAGAAAAATTGCCTAAGATTGATGAGTTGGCAAGGAACGTGGATAGAATTTCTCTTGATGTTGATTCTTTGAAACTTAGATATATTCCACCTAAGCATGATATCAATGAGTCTCTCAAATCTATGCGAATTTCCATTGATGAGTGCAAGGAAAGAACCGCTAGGATGCGTGCTAAGAAAGATTGCTTTGTAAAAGCGTGTTCTTCTAGATTTCATGATAATAGGGATGAAGATCTAAAAGTGATTGATGTGTCTCGTATTAAATCTTTGTTTTGCAATATGAATCTTGATAATGATGGGACTGGATATGAGTCAACTTTAGTTAAAAGGCGTCAATGATTTGGAGTTTTTAGATCTTGATGCAAAAATTGGTAAAAGTGGGATTGAAGAGGTCAAAACTTTAGGTAACAATGAACCCACTATTTTGGATTTCAAGGAATTTAATTATGATAATAGTTCTTTCATAGATTGTATTTCCTCGTTGCAATCCGTGTTAAATTCTCCTCATGCTTATAGTCAAAATAAAGCTTTTACCAAACATATCGTTGATGCTTTAATGCAATCTTATGAAGAAAATCTTGAATTATAAGTTTCTATCCCTAGAAAACTTTATGATGAGTGGGAACGTACTATTAAAATTAAGATTAAAGATCATGAATGCTATGCTTTGTGTGATTTGGGTGCTAGTGCTTCCACGATTCCAAAAACTTTGTGTGATGTGTTAGGTTTTCGTGAATTTGATGATTGTTCCTTAAACTTGCATCTTGCGGATTCCACCATTTTGAAACCTATGGGAAGAATTAATTATGTTCTTATTGTTGCAAATAGGAATTATGTGCAGGTAGATTTCATCGTTCTTGACATAGATTGCAATCCTACATGTCCTATTATTCTTGGTAGACCTTTCCTTAGAACGATTGGTGCAATTATTGATATGAAAGAGGGAAATATTAGATTCCAATTTATGTTAAGGAAATGCATGGAACACTTTCCTAGAAAGAAGATTAAATTACCTTATGAATCTATTATGAGAGCCACTTACGGATTGCATACCAAAGATGATAATACCTAGATCTATCCTTGCCTTTATGACTAGCTAGGGGCGTTAAACGATAGTGCTTGTTGGGAGGCAACCCAATTTTATTTTTGTTTCTTGCTTCTTGGTTCTGTTTAGTAATAAATAATTCATCTAGCCTCTGTTTAGATGTGGCTTTATGTTTTAAATTAGTGTTTGTGCCAGGTAGAACCTTTGGGAAGACTTGGGTGAAGTCTTTACGATCTTGCTGTAAAAAACAGAAACTTTAGCGCTCACGAGATTAGCTGCCATGTTTTATTGGAGAGTGATTTTAGGTTGATTCTTTTTTCAGATGATTAATATATAAATTCCTCACGTCCACCAGTTTATTTCATAATTTATGGAGTTCCACAAGTATACGTTTGATACAGATTAATACAGACTGTTCTGTTTTTGACAGATTCTGTTTTTCGTGTGTTGTTTGCTTATTTTGATGAATCTATGGCTAGTATCGGGGGGTATGAACCATAGATAAGTTGGAATACAGTAGGTTTAACACCAATATAAATAAATAATTAGTTCATTACAGTACCTTGAAGTGGTGGTTTGTTTTCTTTCGCTAACGGAGCTCATGAGCTTTTCTGTTGAGTTTTGTGTTGTGAAGTTTTCAAGTTTTGGGTAAAGATTTGATGGATTATGGAATAAGGAGTGGAAAGAGCCTAATATTGGGGATGCCCAAGGCACCCCAAGGTAAAATTCAAGGACAACCAAAATCCTAAGCTTGGGTATGCCCCGGAGGGCATCCCCTCTTTTGTCTTCGTCCATCGGTAACTTTACTTGATGCTATATTTTTATTTGCCACATGATATGTGTTTTGCTTGGAGCGTCTTGTATGATTTGAGTCTTTGCTTTTAAGTTTACCACAATCATCCTTTCTATACACACCTTTTGGGAGAGACACACATGAATCAGAATTTGTTAGAATACTCTATGTGCTTCACTTATATCTTTTGAGCTAGATAGTTTTGCTCTAGTGCTTCACTTATATCTCTTAGAGCACGGTGGTGGTTTTATTTTATAGAAATTATTGATCTCTCATGCTTCACTTATATTATTTTGAGAGTCCTTTAGAACAGCATGGTAATTTGCTTTGGCTATAAAATTAGTCCTAATATCATAGGCATCGAAGATTGGTATAATAAAAACTTTCATAAAAAGTGCATTGAATATTATGAGAAGTTTGATACTTGATGATTGTTTTGAGATATGAAGATGGTAATATTAGAGTCGTGATAGTTGAGTAGTTGTGAATTTGAGAAATACTTGTGTTGAAGTTTGCAAGTCCCGTAGCATGCACGTATGGTAACCGTTGTGTAACAAATTTGAAGCACGAGGTGTTCTTTGATTGTCATCCTTATGAGTGGCGGTCGGGGACGAGCGATGGTCTTTTCCTACCAATCTATCCCCCTAGGAGCATGCGCGTAATGCCTGGTTTTTGATAACTTGTAGATTTTTGCAATAAGCATGTGAGTTCTTTATGACTAATGTTGATTCCATGGATTATACGCACTCTCACCTTTCCATCATTGCTAGCCTCTTTGGTACCGTGCATTGCCCTTTCTCACCTTGAGAGTTGGTGCAAACTTCGCCGATGCATCCAAACCCTGTGATACGATACGCTCTATCACACATAAACCTCCTTATATCTTCCTCAAAATAGCCACCATACCTACCTATTATGGCATTTCCATAGCCATTCCGAGATATATTGCCATGCAACTTTCCACAGTTTCATTTATTATGACACGCTTCATCATTATCATATTTCCTTGCATGATCACGTAGTTGACATCGTATTTGTGGCAAAGCCACCATGCATAATTTATCATACATGTCACTCTTGATTCATTGCCCATCCTGGTACACCGCTGGAGGCATTCATATAGTCATATTTTGTTCTAGTATCGAGTTGTAATCATTGAGTTGTAAATAAATAGAAGTGTGATGATCATCATTAATAGAGCATTGTCCCAAATAAAAAAGGGAGAAAAAAAGAAAGACCCAAAAAAAGGCCCAAAAAGAGAAAATAAATAAAAAGGGACAATGCTACTATCCTTTTTTTCCACACTTGTGCTTCAAAGTAGCACCATGATCTTTATGATAGAGAGTCTCTTGTTTTGTCACTTTCATATACTCGTGAGAATTTTTCATTATAGAACTTGGCTTGTATATTTCAACAATGGGCTTCCTCAAATGCCCTAGGTCTTCGTGAACAAGCAAGTTGGATGCCACCCACTTAGTTTCTTTTGTTGAGCTTTCATACATTTATAGCTCTAGTGCATCCGTTGCATGGCAATCCATACTCCTTGCATTGACATCAATTGATGGGCATCTCCCTAGCCCATTGATTAGCTGCTCAATATGAAACTTTCTCCCTTTTTGTCTTCTCCACATAACCCCCATCATTATACTATATTCCACCCATAGTGATATATCCATGGCTCATGCTCATGTATTGCGTGAAAGTTGAAAAAGTTTGAGATTACTAAAGTATGAAACAATTGCTTGGCTTGTCATCAGGGATGTGCATGATGAGAGCATTCTTGTGTGACCAAAATGGAGCATGACCAAACTATATGATTTTGTAGGGATGAATTTTCTTTGGCCATGTTATTTTGAGAAGACATAATTGCTTAGTTAGTATGCTTGAAGTATTATTATTTTTATGACAACATTAAACATTTATCTTGAATCTTTCGGATCTGAACATTCATGCCACAATAAAGAAAATTACATTGAAAAATATGCTAGGTAGCATTCCACATCAAAAATTCTGTTTTTATCATTTACCTACTTGAGGATGAGCAGGAATTAAGCTTGGGGAGGCTTGATTCGTCTCCAGCGTATCTATAATTTTTGATTGTTCCATGCTATTATATTAACTGTTTTGGATGTTTAATGGGCTTTATTATACACTTTTATATTATTTTTGGGACTAACCTACTAACCAAAGGCCCAGTGCAAATTGCTATTTTTTCTATTTCAGTGTTTCGTAGAAAAGGAATATCAAACGGAATCCAAATGGAATGAAAGCTTCGAGAGAGTGATTTTTGGAACAAACGCAATCCAGGAGACTTGGAGTGGACGTCAAGAAAGAACCGAGGAGGCCAAGAGGCAGGAGGGCGCTCCCAGGGGGGTAGGCGCGCCCCCCACCCTCGTGGGCCCCTCGTGGCTCCCCATACCGAGTTCTTTCACCTATATATACTCATATACCCCGAAAACATCCAAGAGCACCATGAAACCCTATTTACATCGCCGCAACCTTCTGTACCCGTGAGATCCCATCTTGGGGCCTTTTCCGGTGCTCCATCGGAGGGGGAATCGATCATGGAGGGCTTCTACATCAACACCATAGCCTCTCCGATGATGTGTGAGTAGTTTACCACAGACCTTCGGGTCTATAGTTATTAGCTAGATGGCTTCTTCTCTCTCTTTGGATCTCAATACAAACTTATCCTTTATCTTCTTGGAGATCTATTCGATGTAATTCTTTTTGCGGTGTGTTTGTCAAGATCCGATGAATTGTGGGTTTATGATCAAGATTATCTATGAACAATATTTGAATCTCCTCTGAATTCTTTTATGTATGATTTGTTATCTTTGCAAGTCTCTTCGAATTACCAGTTTGGTTTGGCCTACTAGATTGATCTTTCTTGCAACGGGAGAAGTGCTTAGCTTTGGGTTCAATCTTGCGGTGTCCTTTCCCAGTGACAGCAGGGGCAGCAAGGCACATATTGTATTGTTGCCATCGAGGATAAAAAGATGGGGTTTATATTGCTTGAGTTTATCCGTCCACATCATGTCATCTTGCCTAATGCGTTACTCTATTCTTATGAACTTAATACTCTAGATGCATGCTGGATAGCGGTCGATGTGTGGAGTAATAGTAGTAGATGTAGAATCGTTTCGGTCTACTTGTCGTGGACGTGATGCCTATACATGATCATGCCTAGATATTCTCATAACTATGCACTTTTCTATCAATTGCTCGACAGTAATTTTGATGAGGACATCAATACAATTGTTACACCCACAGGCCCTGCTGCTATACAT
Organism: Triticum dicoccoides; assembly: GCF_002162155.2. Lineage (NCBI taxonomy): Eukaryota > Viridiplantae > Streptophyta > Magnoliopsida > Poales > Poaceae > Triticum > Triticum dicoccoides. Next base: position 375,299,918 of record NC_041382.1, read on the forward strand.
ACTGGACCAATTACTAGAGCTCGCGCACGCCAACTAAATTACCAGGTACTTTTGTTTCTTGGTAATGATTCTAATGTTCATGAGAATATGATGCTGCCTATATTGGATACATTTGTTTTGCTTACAAATAAAGGGCCTAGCTTGGAGAAGGATGAACATTGGAGCAAGAACAAGCATGGAGATGATGGCATGCGCAAGGGGAACAAGAACGGAGTTACAAGTGATGATTTCAGGACTTTGAAGCCACCATAATGGGCGCATGAAGCCTTGGACGAAATATACAAGATGCCACTTCATAAATTTCGTCCCGAGGTTATTATAGGTGCTGCATCACCTTATTATTGGGCCAGGCCCATGTAATTTCGAAATACATAAGTATAGGCTATTTTTAGAGTCCGTATGTGTGGGGAAACAAGAGATAGGGTTGATTTTGGACCCCTCCACCAAGGGCCATGAAATTCCCCCCTCTTCCTCCATATATACAGCCCTTAGGGCATCGTTTAGACTTTGGGTTTTGTTTAGATTAAAAGTTCGCCATAGCTGCAACTTCGCGTACTTCGTTTGTGTTCAACGACCAGACAAAGGCATCACAGAACCCCACCTTGATCAATAAAGCTTTCAGCTTATATTCGCAATATCCAGATTGCAATCTCAGTTTCTTGCTTGTTCTTCGTTTGCTCGCTGGAAACAGACCCTCGTGGTCAGGTTGATCGTGCTCCGGCGTGGTCGATAACCTCTCGGAGTTGGTTTAGCGATTGCTAAGGCGCGACGTCCTCACACGTTCGTAGTCGGATCGTCAAAGTCGACTTCCAGGTTGCTCGGTGAGATTTTACAGTTTTTTGTAGTTTAGATCGAGTCTGTTTTTCATACCTACAGTCCACGAAAAAGCCAAAAAAATTTTAGGGTTAGTTCATCATATCCGAACCAATCTGAGCCTTTGCATAATCTTTTTAGGGTTTTGCTTTGTTGAATTTGCGGTTGCATCGTCGTGTCTAGTTGCTGGTCTTAGAGTCTAGTCTTTTAGAGTTTCGAGTTCTGGTCATAAGTTGTCACGCCGCCGCCGCACCATCATCATCACCCCTGCCATCTATCACCACCGCTTATCCGCCACCGCTTCGAATCCGTATCCATATACCACCACCGCTGTCATATACCACCACCGCTGCCATCTACCGCCATATATCCGTCACCAATCCGAGTTCTTGTCATATTAGGTTTGTTTTCGAGATCCATCTAGTTTCCGATTCGTGTTTCCTTGCCGGAGTAGGTTTCGGAAAAAAAAAGAGTCCGGAAAGCACCCTCCGTTTAGGCCCAAAATTTTCGGAAAACGCACTTGACAAAAAAATTTCGGGCTATCCTAATTTTAGGTGTTTCTAAGCGTATTGAGACAGTCGCCGTTATAGAAAGTTTTTTTTGACCCGTTTCCAGTTTTTGGGTCCAGGCAGTCGAAAAAAAAAATTTGGTCAAAAAAATTTCGTGCCCATCCTGTCAGTTTGACCTGGGAAGAGTTTTGAGACACTCGCCATTATATGATTTTTCGCAAAAAAAAAGAGCAGCGCAAAAAAAAAGAGCAGTGAAAAAAAAATTCCAGAGTGTGCTTTCCCCTTGTTTACGTGCAGCGCCGTGATTTTGTTAGTGTTCTAGGCTCGCATCTCTAGCACGGTCTAGCCTAGGACCAGCACAGTACCGTCGTTGAGCTTTTATTCAACTTTGCATCTCTGAATTGATTATTGCTGACCCTTTTTGCTACCATATTATAAGCCTTCCCAGCTCCACATACATCTACGTCGTGCGTTTGACTCTCCCTGGTAATCGCTCTATCCAGGCTTTGAGAGTTTTGACTACAACGGTTGCCGATCACCACTTGCTGCTGGGTAAGAACTGGTAAGAATTTGAGGTTTGCTTGACGGGTTTGTTATACACCACCACCACTTCTTAGTAGTCTGTAGGATCATACTCTTGTGTGTTTCTATTTGCTGCTAACCATGGTAGGATCACAAGCCGATGAGACTGATTGGGAGAACCTGACGAACAAACAGCTACATGATAAATTTCAGCAAATGATGAGTGGACAGGTGCAAGATGTGTTAAACAGATTTGAAGAGGCCATGGAGAAGATAGATGGCATGGAGAAGACGTTCGAAACAAAGCTCGATAACAAGTTTAATGAATTGCTCGCGCGTCTACCACCACCACCACCCGCTGCACCTAACGCACCTCTCCAACAACAACAACAACAACGACTACCTCCACGTCGCGAAATAGACCTCCGCCGAGCGAGCCGTGTCCCTCTTGCGTTTGGCCAAACTGTTGGTGCTGTTGTTGATACTTTTGTGGCTCCTGCTGTTGATGCGGAGGATGATGAGTATGCGGGCGATTATGAGGATGAGGTTGATCAAAATCCGAACTACGTGCAGCCACCAGCACCACCACCAGCAGGTCGACCTCAGGTATATATTTGTAATGGTAGGCCTGCACCACCACCTCAGGTACGAGATGATGTCCATATTCCTAAACTGAAATTGAATATTCCACCATTTGAGGGTAGATATGTTCCTGATATATATCATACTTGGGAGTTAGAAACTGAACAACGATTTACATGTTTACAATATCCTGAGGAGAGACGGGTTGCTGCTGCTGTTTGTGCTTTCACTAGTTTTGCATGTGTATGGTGGTCTGAACATTGTAGATTATATCCTATTCCAACTACTTGGGCTGCTTTGAAAACTGCTATGCGTACGCGTTGGGTTCCACCATATTATCAACGTGAGTCGCTTCAAAAATTGCAGCGTTTAAGACAAGGGAAAAATTCTGTAGAAGAATATTATCAGGAATTACAAACTGGCATGATTAGATGTGGTATTGTTGAGGAGAATGAAGCTATGCTTGCACGTTTTCTGGGTGGATTAAATAGAGAGATTCAAACCATTCTAGACTATAAGGAGTATACTAATATCACTCGTTTATTCCATCTTGCTTGTAAAGCTGAACGTAAAGTGCAGGATCGACAAGCATTGGCGCGAACTAACTTTTCTGCAGGCCGACCTTCATCATGGACACCGCGTGCATCTTCTACTTCAACTGCACCAGCACCTCAATCAGGTGCCTCCTCCAATCGTGATACAAGAAAACAGGCACAACCACCATTATCTGCCAAGAGCGCACCTGCCGGGCCTGCACAGAGTTCTTCTTCCATGGCATCAACAGGGCACACAAGTGATATTATTTGTCGTCGTTGTAAGGGAGGAGGTCATTATGCGAGAGAATGCAAATCTCCGCGTGTGATGATTGCTACTGCGGATGGTGGATATGAGTCCGCTAGTGACTATGATGAGGAGACTTTGGCTCTTCTTACACGTGAAGAACATGGTGGAGATGATTCTGATCATGAGACGCAATACATGGCTCCTGAAGACGCTGACAGGTATGAATGTTTAGTTGCTCAACGTGTTTTGAGTGTGCAGGTCACACAAGCTGAGCAAAATCAGAGGCACAATTTGTTCCATACCAAGGGAGTTGTGAAGGAACGTTCTGTGTGCGTCATCATAGACGGAGGTAGTTGCAACAACTTGGCTAGCATGGAGATGGCGGAGAAGCTTTCTCTCACCACAAGACCACATCCACATCCTTACTACATCCAATGGTTCAACAACAGCGGCAAGGTTAAGGTAACACGTACTGTTCGTGTGCATTTTAGTATCTCTACATATGCTGATTATGTTGATTGTGATGTGGTACCTATGCAAGCATGTTCCTTATTACTTGGTAGACCATGGCAATTTGATATAAATTATGTACACCATGGTAGAAACAATCACTATACTCTTGTTCATAAGGATAAAAATATTACTTTGCTTCCTATGACTCCTGATTCCATTTTGAAAGATGATATTAACAGAGCCAATAAAGCAAAACAGGAGAAGAATAAGAGTGAAAATCAGATTGTGGCAAAAGAATTTGAGCAACAAATGAAGCCTAATAATAAACCATCTAGTGTTGCTTCTGAAATTAAATTGAAAAGTGCATGTTTATTTGCCACCAAATCTGATATTGATGAGCTAGATTTCAGCAAATCTGTTTGCTATGCTTTTGTGTGCAAAGAGGCATTATTTTCATTCGAGGACGTGCCTTCCTCTTTGCCTCCTGCTGTCACTAACATTTTGCAGGAGTTTGCTGACGTCTTTCCACAAGACGTGCCACCGGGATTACCGCCTATTCGAGGGATTGAGCATCAGATTGACTTAATTCCCGGTGCTTCACTACCAAACCGTGCACCATACCGTACCAATCCAGAGGAGACGAAGGAGATTATGCGTCAAGTACAAGAGCTTCTCGACAAAGGTTATATACGCGAATCCCTTAGTCCTTGTGTTGTTCCTATTATTCTAGTGCCGAAAAAGGATGGTACATCACGTATGTGTGTTGATTGTAGAGGCATTAATAATATTACTATTCATTATCGTCATCCTATTCCTAGGCTAGATGATATGCTTGATGAATTGAGTGGCTCTACAATATTCTCCAAAGTTGATTTGCGTAGTGGATACCATCAAATTCGTATGAAATTGGGAGATGAATGGAAAACATCATTTAAAACTAAGTTTGGATTATATGAGTGGTTAGTCATGCCTTTTGGGTTAACTAATGCACCTAGTACTTTCATGAGATTAATGAACGAAGTTTTATGTGCTTTCATTGGACGATTTGTGGTAGTTTACTTTGATGACATATTGATTTATAGCAGATCTTTGGAAGAACATTTGGAACATTTACGTGATGTTTTTATTGCTTTACGTGATGCACGTTTGTTTGGTAACCTCGGGAAGTGCACCTTTTGCACCGACCGAGTATCTTTTCTTGGCTATGTTGTTACTCCACAGGGAATTGAAGTTGATAAAGCCAAGATTGAAGCTATTGAGAGTTGGCCGCAGCCCAAAATGGTCACACACGTGAGGAGTTTTCTTGGACTCGCTGGATTCTATAGGCGTTTTGTGAGATATTTCAGCACCATTGCTGCACCTCTCAATGAGCTTACAAAGAAAGATGTGCCTTTTCTTTGGGGTACCGCACAGGAAGAAGCCTTCTCGGTATTGAAAGATAAGTTGACACATGCTCCTTTACTCCAACTTCCTGATTTTAATAAGACTTTTGAGCTTGAATGTGATGCTAGTGGAATTGGATTAGGAGGTGTGTTATTACAAGATGGCAAACCTGTTGCATACTTTTCTGAAAAATTGAGTGGGCCTAGTCTAAATTATTCTACTTATGATAAAGAATTATATGCTCTTGTTCGGACTTTAGAAACATGGCCACATTATTTATGGCCCAAAGAATTTGTTATACATTCTGATCATGAATCTTTCAAACATATTAAAAGTCAAGCTAAACTGAATCGTAGACATGCTAAATGGGTTGAATTCATTGAGACTTTCCCTTATGTCATTAAACACAAGAAGGGAAAAGAAAATGTTATTGCTGATGCATTGTCTCATTGCTATACTATGCTTTCACAACTTGACTTCAAAATATTTGGTTTGGAGACCATCAAAGATCAATATGTGCATGATGCTGATTTTAAAGATGTAATGCAGAATTGCAAAGAAGGAAGAATGTGGAACAAGTTTGTCGTTAACGATGGATTTGTGTTTCGTGCTAACAAGCTATGCATTCCAGCTAGCTCCGTTCGTCTTTTGTTGTTGCAGGAGGCGCATGGAGGAGGATTAATGGGACACTTTGGCGTGAAGAAGACGGAGGACGTACTTGCTACACATTTCTTTTGGCCAAAGATGAGACGGGATGTTGAGCGTTTTATTGCTCGCTGCACTACATGTCAAAAAGCTAAGTCACGACTCAATCCTCATGGTTTATATATGCCTTTGCCTGTACCTAGTGTTCCTTGGGAGGATATATCTATGGACTTTGTTTTAGGTTTACCTCGAACAAAGAAGGGGAGGGATAGCATATTTGTTGTCGTGGATAGATTCTCGAAAATGGCACACTTTATACCATGTCATAAAAGCGATGATGCTGTTAATGTTGCTGATTATTCGCTTGCATGGTGTGCCAAATACTATTGTTTCAGATCGTGATACTAAATTTCTTAGCCACTTTTGGAGATGTTTATGGGCTAAGTTGGGGAGTAAACTGCTTTTTAGTACAACTTTTCACCCCCAAACTGATGGCCAAACTGAAGTAGTCAATAGAACATTGTCTACTATGCTTAGGGCTGTTTTGAAGAGTAATAAGAAAATGTGGGAGGAATGCTTGCCTCATATTGAATTTGCTTATAATCGTTCATTGCATTCTACTACTAAGATGTGCCCTTTTGAAGTTGTGTATGGTTTCCTACCTCGTGCACCTATTGATTTGTTACCTCTTCCATCTTCGGAGAAGGTTAATTTTGATGCTAAACAACGTGCTGAATTGATTTTAAAAATGCATGAGTTAACTAAGGAAAACATTGAGCGTATGAATGCCAAATATAAACTTGCTGGAGATAAGGGTAGAAAACATGTTGTGTTTGCACCTGGAGATCTTGTTTGGTTACATTTGCGTAAGGATAGATTTCCTGATTTGCGCAAATCAAAGCTCATGCCACGGGCTGATGTTCCCTTTAAGGTGTTAGAGAAAATAAATGATAATGCATATAAACTTGAGCTGCCTGCAGATTTTGGGGTTAGTCCCACTTTTAACATTGCAGATTTGAAGCCTTATTTGGGTGAGGAAGATGAACTTCCATCGAGGACGACTTCATTTCAAGAAGGGGAGGATGATGAGGACATCAATACAATTGTTACACCCACAGGCCCTGCTGCTATACATACTGGACCAATTACTAGAGCTCGTGCACGCCAACTAAATTACCAGGTACTTTCGTTTCTTGGTAATGATTCTAATGTTCATGAGAATATGATGCTACCTAAATTGGATACATTTGTTTTGCTTACAAATAAAGGGCCTAGCTTGGAGAAGGATGAACATTGGAGCAAGAACAAGCATGGAGATGATGGCATGCGCAAGGGGAACAAGAACGGAGTTACAAGTGATGATTTCAGGACTTTGAAGCCACCATAATGGGCGCATGAAGCCTTGGACGAAATATACAAGATGCCACTTCATAAATTTCGTCCCGAGGTTATTATAGGTGCTGCGTCACCTTATTATTGGGCCAGGCCCATGTAATTTCGAAATACATAAGTATAGGCTATTTTTAGAGTCCGTATGTGTGGGGAAACAAGAGATAGGGTTGATTTCGGACCCCTCCACCAAGGGCCACGAAATTCCCCCCTCTTCCTCCATATATACAGCCCTTAGGGCATCGTTTAGACTTTGGGTTTTGTTTAGATTAAAAGTTCGCCATAGCTGCAACTTCGCGTACTTCGTTTGTGTTCAACGACCAGACAAAGGCGTCACAGAACCCCACCTTGATCAATAAAGCTTTCATCTTATATTCGCAATATCCAGATTGCAATCTCAGTTTCTTGCTTGGTCTTCGTTTGCTCGCAGGAAACAGACCCTCGTGGTCAGGTTGATCGTGCTCCGGCGTGGTCGATAACCTCTCGGAGTTGGTTTAGCGATTGCTAAGGCGCGACGTCCTCGCACGTTCGTAGTCGGATCGTCAAAGTCGACTTCCACCAAAGCGATATCCATCATCTCATCGAAAGACGGGACACCCCGCCTCTATCAAATTTGTTCATACACCTTAATACTTATGCTATCTTGAGAGAAGCCACTAGTGAAATCTATGGCTCCCGGGTCTATTTTCCATCATATAAGTTTCCAATCTATTTTACTTACAATCTTTACTTTCAATCTATATCATAAAAATACCAAAAATATTTATCTTATTATCTCTATCAGATCTCACTTTTGCAAGTGACCGTGAAGGGATTGACAACCCCTTTATCGTGTTGGTTGCAAGGTTCTTATTTGTTTTTGTAGGTACGAGGCGACTTGCGTGTAGTCTCCTACTGGATTGATACCTTGGTTCTCAAAAACTAAGGGAAATACTTACGCTACTTTGCTGCATCACCCTTTCCTCTTCAAGGGAAAACCAACGCAGTGCTCAAGAGGTAGCAGTTAACAGGCCACAAACGGGCCAATTCTAACCACGGGCCGAATTTGGCCCATTAGGGGAACAGGCCAGTAACGGGGCGGAAGTAATGAAGGGCCGGAAAGGAGCCCAAGAACGTATGGGCCGTCAGTAGGCCAAAAGCTAACAGGGGCTGGAAACGGCCTATGTGAGTCATGGGCCACTAATGGGTACAAAGAAATTTACTGTTCATTATGGGATCGAGTCACCGTGGACAACTAAAGGGCCCAAAGATATGAAAGGCCTCATATGGGCCGAAAGATGTCGTGGGCCATACATGGGCCGAAAGTGAAATGGGCTGGTGTTATATTCGATGGCCTACATCATGTTGTTGGGCCGATTTCGGGAAGGCCCTAACGGGCCATGAGTTACCCACTACTTCAGGAGGCTGCTAACGCGACACTACGATCAAAGACCCTTCGAGAAACTATGTGTGATGCAATAATCGCAAACGGTGTTGTATGAAAACCGTCCGAAATGTGTAAAACGTTTGCGATGACGGATGCATCAAACACGATTTAGGTTTTATTTGCGTGTGCGATGAAGGGCATACGGTTCAGTTCAATGAACTGTTTGTGATGAGGAGGAAAAAGAAACGGGCAGCCAGATGAAGGCGTGTGCGATACACAGCATACGGTTCACTCGGATGAACTGTTTGTGATTAGGCAACACAAAAGAAACGGTCAGCCAGATCAAAGGTGTGTGCGATATACAACATGCGGTTTACTTGGATGAACTATTTGTGTTGAGACATGAGAACAGAAACGGTTCAAATGAACAAGATGTGTGTGATACACGGCAAACAGGTCTGTAATTGGAGACGTGTGCGAAGACCGATAACAACACAGACGATTACTGCTAACAAGCCGTGTGTGTTGTGAGCAAAAGATTGCTGGTATATAATTGTGAGTGATTGATGAAAACATCACTAATGGGTTCCATTGTTTAGTCCGTGTGCGATGTGATTTTGTTTGTCCGCACAACATCTACGCTCTGTCTACAACATCAACATATATAATTAAAAAGACAACATTGCATAACCAAATTAAGCATACAATTACACAAGTGACTACACACATAACATTTGCACACACCAAAGAAAGCAATTACATGCATACTAATGTAGGAGAAACGAGGATCTAATCATCTACTTATTGTTGCGATGACGGTTGCCATTGCTCTGCTTCCAGCTGGATCCCTGGCCGTTTTGGGGAAGGAGGGACTTCCTCATATCAACGATCCGCTGGTACATGTCGTAGCTTGTGTACGCCTCCTTGGCCGCGTACACGATGTGAGCTTTGTCGAGTTTCTCCATCCAGGCCGAGTGCCAGGCACGCTTGTCCTTGTTGCACGAATCCTTCATGTCTCTGTAGTAGGGGTCGATGATGGCCTCGGCGAGGTGAACCAGTGAATCCTTCTCATGCTCCTTGTTGCCCATGATCTTGTATTGGCCCTGGATGTCGACAAGATTCTGGCAGGCGATGCCTGAATTCTCGAGCGCCTTTACATTGTTGGTGATGTCCAGCGTAGCGAACATGTAGTGGGGGCTGTTGACAAACTTGGCGAAACGCTCGCAAGGCCTTCTGGCCTGGCAGTAGTGGTAGACGAGGACGTGGTGGCGCACGCACATCTGGGTGACGGCGACCTTGGGGCGAGACCCGGCACGAGCGCGGGTGTACTCGAGGTCAAACCCGACCACCTTGTACTTCTCCTCGACAAGCAACAGCTCCATGATGTGGATGGAGTGCTCCGCCCAGACCGGGTCGTTGGTGTACACCATCGAGAGGTCCATGAACCTTCTGTGGGAGTCCACCACGGCACGCATGGTGAACTGCTGCTCGTCATCGGTAGCCGCTCGGAGCGCCATTGGAGCCACGCAGGATACCCTCTAAGAATTTCTTGTGGTGGGTGTGCTTCTTGCAATGGTGGGGCGCGATCGAAAGGTTGAACAGACACAAGGGTAGGTTAAATGGCCGCTGTAATAAATGGGGGCCGGCCGGCCTGTAATCGTCACGTCTTGTCACGGCGTTCATAGCGGAGGATTCCAGAATCCAGTGCACGCTTGACAACGCCCCACCCCAGGCGTGGGCTCGAAGAGCCTGTTCCCGCGCTACCGCGCTGTTTACCATGCAAGCTTCCCGCCCGGCTAGTTTCGCCACGCGTCGGCTAGAAGAGGGACAAATCATGGGCGTTTATTGGCAAAAAGCTTTGTAAAAACAAAGTGTGTGGAATGACTTTGGTCATAAGTTTACCCTTGGGTGATGAGGTCAAAGTTACACAGAAGGGTGATGATGGACACTCGAGTGCGACAATTAATTCTGCACTCTACAGTGCACAAGGTGGAAGAAACCAACTGTGTGCAATATTGTCGAAGATCGCAGTCGAGTTAGCTATACAGATCGTGTGCTCTGAGATTGACAAGGTAAACTGATTCGAGAATGGTTAATAAAATCTAAGACCATTGCATATTAAGGTCAAAATAGTGCTAGCAATATACGATTCTCATACGATGCCATTTCGACGATTGTACCACAAAAACTCGAAATGTTACAAGGTTCAAATTCCAGAGTTATATGGCTCAAATTCGAAGATTGCAAGGTTCAAACTGATTTTAGAAATGAAATTCAGCTCATCAGCTGCAAACGCTCGCGCTGATGCGCTGAACATGGATATCAGAGAGGTTCAAACTAATATTACCACTTCTAACTCTGGCTTCGAAACCTCACAATTTTTGCAAAGGGGTCAGCCACTTAGAAGTCATGTATGGGTGAGGGAGTCCTGGATTAGGGGGTGTCCTAATAGCCGGACTATACCTTCGGCCGGACTCCTGGACTATGAAGATACAAGATTGAAGACTTCGTCCCGTGTCCGGAAGGGACTTTCCTTGGCGTGGAAGGCAAGCTTGGCGATACGGATATGTAGATCTCCTACCATTGTAACCGACTCTGTGTAACCCTAGCGCTCTCCGGTGTCTATATAAACCGGAGGGTTTTTGTCCGTAGGACACAACAACAATCATACCATAGGCTAGCTTCTAGGGTTTAGCCTCCTTGATCTCGTGGTAGATCTACTCTTGTACTACCCATATCATCAATATTAATCAAGCAGGAGTAGGGTTTTACCTCCATCGAGAGGGCCCGAACCTGGGTAAAACATCGTGTCCCTTGTCTCCTGTTACCATCCGCCTAGATGCACAGTTTGGGACCCCCTACCCGAGATCCGCCGGTTTTGACACCGACATTGGTGCTTTCATTGAGAGTTCCTTCGTGTCGTCACTTTTAGGCCCGATGGCTCCCCCAATCATCAACAGTGATGCGGTCCAGGGCGAGACTTTTCTCCCCGGACAGATCTTCATATTCGGCGGCTTTGCACTGCGGGCCAATTCGTTTGGCCATCTGGAGTAGATTGAAAGCTACGCCCCTGGCCATCAGGTCAGATTTGGAAGTCTGAACTACACGGCTGACATCCGCGAGGACTTGATCTTCAACGGATTCGAGCCACAGCCGAGCGCGCCGCACTGTCATGATGGGCATGATCTAGCTCTGCTGCCGAACAGTGCCCCGGAGGCCGCACCCGCATCAGCTCCGACCCTTAATTCGGAGCCAACTGCGCCGATCGAGGATGGGTGGTTGGACACTGCCTCGGGGGCTGCAATCTCTACGGCAATCGAGCCGAACACCAGCCCTATCCTCTGCGAAGCCCGTGACTCCAAGGAGCCGGACTCCTCTCCGGACTTCGAGCCCTCTGCGCCCCTGCCGATCGAATCCGATTGGGCGCCGATTATGGAGTTCACCGCCGCGGACATCTTTCAGCACTCGCCCTTCGGCGATATTATGAATTCAGTAAAGTCTCTATCTTTATCAGGAGAGCCCTGGCCGGACTATGGTCAGCAAGGTTGGGATGCGGATGATGAAGAAATTCAAAGCCCACCCACCACCCACTTCATAGCCACTATCGATGATTTAACCGACATGCTCGACTTCGACTCCGAAGACATCGACGGTATGGACGCCGATGCAGGAGACGATCAAGAACCAGCGCCTATAGGGCACTGGAAAGCCACCTCGTCATATGACATATACATGGTGGACACCCCAAAAGAAGGCGATGGCGATGGAACAGCGGAGGATGACCCCTCCAAGAAACAGCCCAAGCGCCGGCGTCAGCAGCGCCGCTCTAAATCCTGCCAAAGCAAAAACGGTGATTCCGGCATGGGAGATAATAACACTCCGGACAGTGCCGAAGAAAACCCCCTCCAGCAAGATTCAGCACAGGAGGATGGAGAAGCCAGTCCTCATGAGAGAGCGGCAGACAGAGAGGTCGAGGACGATAATTATATGCCTCCCTCCGAAGACGAGGCAAGCCTCGACGACGACGAATTTGTCGTGCCGGAGGATCCCGTCGAACAAGAGCGTTTCAAACGCAGGCTTATGGCCACGGCGAGCAGCCTCAAGAAAAAACAGCAACAGCTTAGAGTTGATCAAGATTTGCTAGCCGACAGATGGACTGAAGTCCTTGCGGCCGAAGAGTATGAACTCGAACGCCCCTCCAAGAGCTACCCAAAGTGCAGGTTGCTACCCCGACTAGAGGAGGAAGCACCTAAACCTACATCACCAGCGCATGATGCGGCTGACCGGCCACCTTGTGGCCGCAACAGAGAGGCCTCTCGGCCCTCCACTCAAGCAGCACCCCGGCGCCGCTCAAAAAATACCAAGGCATGGGAAAATGCGGCAGACCTGCGAGATATATTGGAGGACAAGGCAAGGCAAACAAGATCGATCTACGGATCACGTGGGCGCCCCATGGCACGAGACGGTAATCATCACTCCGGATACAGTAAATCCGGCCGGTTGAACACAGTAGACAAAGCTCGTTTGAGCTGCGTCGTGATATAGCCCAATACAGACGCGCTGCACACCCACTATGCTTCACAGATGAAGTAATGGATCATCAAATCCCCGAGGGTTTCAAACCCGTGAACATCGAATCATACGATGGCACAACATATCCTGCAGTATGGATCGAGGACTATCTCCTTCATATCCACATGGCCCGTGGTGATGACCTACACGCCATCAAATACCTCCCACCCAAGCTTAAAGGACCATCTCGGCATTGGCTTAACAGCTTGCCAGCAGAATCAATTGGTTGTTGGGAGGACCTAGAAGCCGCATTCCTCGACAATTTCCAGGGCACTTATGTGCGACCACCAGACGCCGATGACCTAAGCCGCATAATTCAACAGCCAGAGGGATCGGCCAGACAATTCTGGACACGGTTCCTAACCAAGAAAAATCAAATTGTCGATTGTCCGACGCAGAGGCCCTAGCAGCCTTCAAGCATAACATCCGCGACGAGTGGCTTGCACGGCACCTAGGACAGGAAAAGCCGAAATCTATGGCAGCCCTCACGACACTCATGACCCGCTTTTGTGCGGGAGAAGACAGCTGGCTGGCTCATAGCAATAACATGACCAAGAACCCTGGTAATTCGGATACCAAGGACAACAGTGGCAGGTCGCGTCGCAACAAGCAAAAGCACCGCATTAACAGCGACAACACTGAGGATACGACAGTTAATGCCGGATTCAGAGGCTCTAAATCCGGTCAGCGGAAAAAGCCATTCAAAAGAAATACTCCGGTCCCGTCGAGTTTGGACCGAATACTCGACCGCTCATGCCAGATACATTGCACCCCCGAAAAGCCAGCCAATCACACCAACAGGGATTGTTGGGTGTTCAAGCAGGTAGGCAAGTTAAATGCCGAAAATAGAGACAAGGGGCTGCATAGCGATGACGAGGACGAGCCCCGGCCGCCGAACAACAATGGACAGAAGGGTTTTCCCCCACAAGTGCGGACGGTGAACATGATATACGCAACCCACATCCCCAAAAGGGAGCGGAAGCGTGCGCTAAGGGACGTGTACGCGATGGAGCCAGTCGCCCCAAAGTTCAACCCATGGTCCTCCTGCCCGATCACTTTTGATCGAAGGGACCACCCCACTAGCATCCTTCATGGCAGATTCGCCGCATTGGTTCTAGACCCAATTATTGATGGATTTCACCTCACTAGAGTCCTTATGGACGGCGGCAGCAGCCTGAACCTGCTTTACCAGGATATAGTGCAGAAAATGGGCATCAATCCCTCGAGGATTAAACCCACTAAAACAACCTTTAAAGGCATCATACCAGGTGTAGAGGCCAACTATACAGGCTCAGTCACACTTGAAGTGGTCTTCGGATCTCCGGATAATTTCCGAAGGAGGAGTTAATCTTCGACATAGTCCCGTTCCGCAGTGGCTATCACGCACTGCTTGGGCGAACCGCATTTGCCAAGTTCAATGCGGTACCGCACTACGCATACCTTAAGCTCAAGATGCTAGGCCCTCGAGGAGTCATTGCGGTCAATGGAAACACCGAACGCTCTCTCCGAACGGAGGAGCATATGGCGGCTCTCGCAGCGGAAGTACAAAGCAGCCTCTCAAGGCAATTCTCCAGTCCGGCCATTAAACGTCCGGACACCGTCAAGCGCGCCTGGAGTAACCTACAACAAGACCGCCTGGCACGTTTTGAGCAGGCGTAGCAATGCGGCCCCAACCCCAGCCCTTGCGAAATTGCGAAACCAGTGCTGCGCGTACATAACTACGCTCTGGAAATACCATGGGCACAGGGGGAGGGGCACCATCACGGCACGCCCGAAACACGGCTTAAACCGCACTAGGGGCTGCCGATTTCTTCATTTTCTCTTACTTTCAGGACTCCATTCTTCGGAAGGCCTAACCGGCAGTACAATTGCCGTACAATAGATGCAAGAACCAGGGAAGCAGAAAGCCACGCCACATTATGGAGCTCCCAGGTGATCTCTATAACGAGCAGTATACCTGTTTCGCATACCATTCCGCAGCCTGCCCCTGGAAAGGACATGTTAAATAGTCCCACCTTTTTCTTATTGCACTATTTGTATCGTTCTGCTTTGATCGCAGCTTTTTCAAATAAACAATGCATAGCTTTTGTCTATTATTGCATTAATCTCTTTTATGAATATATGTTCGTTAATGACATGTTGCACCCATACACTTTGGTACGGCCAATACGCCAGGGGCTTAAGTACTCCACAACACGGTGTGAGAAGTCCGAACACTTTCACAAGTGCGGCACCCCGAACTTATAGCATTATAAGCATCGGCTCCGAATCATGTCTTGGGTCAATAGTTGGGTTTGCCCGGCTCCTATGTTTTGGTACCTTACGTTCCGTTATATCGACTAAGGTAGCACTAGGAGAACTACTGCGATTGTGCCCCAGTTGAGCAGGGCTAAGCACCTCAGTAGAGAAAGTTAAAACTGACTGTCATGACGAGGCGAGAGCTGGTCGCTGTTCGAGAGGTTTTCGAGTCCCTAAAGACTTATGCCGCTTAGAGCGAGGAGTTAGCTTCGTCCGGCCTAGGCGTGGATAGCGCCCCGAACTCGGTCTTCCGAACACTAGGGGCTTCGCCGAAATTTAAAATTATAGAATTCCATGGCTAAGTGAGAGTGCTCAAGCATTATAGTCTGATTGCCTTGTTCATTGTGTTGAGCGCCTCCCTCGAAGGACCCAAGAATGGGAAAAAGAGCACTCAAGTTTATCCCGAACACCCCAGCACTCGTGGCATGGGGGCAGAAGCCGATGACTCGCCATCTCTCAAATTTGATAAACGGACGCACAGAAGGTAATATTTTAAATTCAAAAGCATTGCTTAGCGCATATGAACAAGTTTTCAGCGTACAGGATCACAAATGCGAGTTTACTCAAAAATTACATCTTTGGAGCATTCATCCACTATAAGGCGGGCACCCTTCAGGACGCCCTCATAATACGCTTCCGGGATGTGATGCTCCTTGCCCAGCGGCGGCTCGTCCTTCACCAGCTTCTCCGCATCCATCTTGCCCCAGTGCACTTTAGCACAGGCATGCGCCCTACGGGCACCTTCGATGTAGACGGAGCGCTTGACAACTTCAAGCCTCGGACAGGCGTCCACCAGCCGCCTCAGCAGCCCGAAGTAGCTCCCAGGCAGGGCCTCTCCAGGCCATAGCCAAACTATAAAGCCCTTCAGGGCCTGTTCAGCCACCTTGTGGAGCTCAACCAGTTGCTTCAACTGGTCGCTCAAAGGCATCAGGTGTCTGGCCTCAGCATATTGAAACCAGAACACCTTCTCCGTCGAGCTGCCCTCCTCGGCTCGGTAGAACGCGGCGGCATCGGACACGCTGCGGGGCAAATCTGCGAATGCTCCTAGAGAGCTCCGGATTCGGGTAAGTAACAAGTATTTCACTTTCATATGCTTGCTTTGCATAAAGAAAGCCTTACCCGTCGCTATCTTCTTCATCGCCTCAACCTCCTGGAGGGCTTTCTGGGCCTCGGCCTTGGCCGATTTGGCGCTTTCAAGGGCCACCGCGAGCTCAGACTCTCGCGTCTTTGAGTCAAGCTCCAAACTCTCGTGTTTTTTAACGAGAGCCTGGAGCTCTTGCTGCACCTCGCCAACCCGTGCCTCATGCTTCTCCCGCTCGGTGCGCTCCGTGGCCGCCTTCTTTTCGGCCTCGGATAGCGCTTGCTTAAGGGTCGCCACCTCAGTCATGGCCCCTACAATAGCCACGTTGGTCCTGCCATTTTTTGCAACCATATATTTTCTATATATTTAAAACTAAGGTATTTCTTACCTTTATTATCCTCGAGCTGCTTCTTGGCAAGTCCGAGCTCCTGCTCGGACCGTTCGAGGTTCTGCTTCAACATGTCCACCTCCACAGTCAGTGCGGTGGACGCCAGCAGCGAAGCCTGCATATGCATATTGACTTACTTTTGTTAGACTCCTATGAATGTTATTAGATCCTCTATTCGGCTTCTCTCTCCGAACGCCAAACAGAGCATCAGGGGCTACTGTCTATGCGGTAATATTTTTACATATTTTTTACATACCTCAAAGCCTGTTAGAAGGCTGGCACAAGCTTCACTCACTCCGCTCTTGGCGGACTGAACCTTCTGGATCACCGCACTCATAATAGTGCGGTGCTCCTCGTCGATGGAGGCGCCGTTAAGCACCTCAAGCAAATTGTCCGGTGCCTCCGGTTGGACGCAGCTCACCGGCTCGGTAGGCCGGCTCCTCTTGGAAGGAGGCTGCCTGCCGGAGTCCGGAACCGTTGAAGGTTCCGGCGCGGTGTCCGGCTCAAGGCCGGACTCGGAGCCCTCGGGGGTTTTATCCCCTTTGCGCCTGGAGTCCGGGAGGTCGCCTTGCGGCGCCTCCAGGACCACCTCCTCCTGGCTTGGAACCTGTTGGGACAACACCTCGGCGTCATCCGTAGGGCGGGGGGAGGTAGCGGGCGGAAGTGAATTCACATCTGACGAATCCAGGGAGCCGCTCGACGACTCGTCGAGCCCGGCCTTGGGCGGACTGCATAGTCATATTTGGCGTAAGGAGGAGCTGTGCAAGAAAGGAACACTATGAATTGCTCTGGTATCCGAATACTTACGATCTCGCCAGGGGCTTGGCCCTGTACGGCCACTCCTCTTCACCGTCGTCGGCGTTGGTGGAGTAGTCCGGAGGAAGGGTCTTCCCCTTCTTGGACCCTTCGGCCTCCCCAGTTGGGGCGGCCTTCCTTTTCTTCCCTCCCCCCGCTGGACGGGGAGAGGTCTCTTCTTCCTCCTCCTCGTCTTCACGGGAGGAGTGCGTCTCGGAGTCGTCAGATGATCAATCCGACACCACCAGGCGCCGGGCACTCTTTCGAGTGCCCGTGGCCTTCTTCTTGGCCTTCTTCTCTGGCACCACATAGGGTGCCGGAACCAGCAGCTTCGCCAGCGGGCGTCCGCTGGGTCTTCGGGCAAAGGAGCCGGACAGTTGATCTGTCCGGACGTCTCCTACCAATCCTGTCAAAGGTAAGGGAGCTTAGATCCTGCATAGAGTCAAACTATGAAAAACTAATACCCTGTGAAAGGTAAAAACAGCTTACCGCACTAGCGTGACGTTGCATGTTGAATCCGCGATCCTCGGTAGCGGATGCGGGAGCCTCGGCGCCCTTGAATAGTGCCTTCCAGGCATCTTCGTACGTTGTGTCAAAGAGCCTGCTCAGAGTTCGGTGCTGCGCCGGGTCGAACTCCCACATGTTGAAAGCCCGTCGTTGACACGGGAGGATCCGGCGGATGAGCATAACCTGGACTACGTTGACAAGTTTGAGCTTCTTGTCCACCAGGGTTTGGACGCATGTTTGGAGTCCGGTTAGCTCTCCTTTGTTACCGCACGACAGGCCCGTATCTTTCCAGGAGGTGAGCCGCATAGGGGGTCCAGATCGGAACTCGGGGGCTGCGACCCATTCAGGGTCACGCGGCTCGATGATGTAAAACCACCCCGATTGCCACCCCTTTAGGGTCTCCATGAAGGAGCCCTCGAGCCATAGGACGTTGGGCATCTTGCCCACCATGGCGCCTCCGCACTCCGCCTGGTTGCCGCGCACCACCTTTGGCTTGACATTAAAAGTCTTGAGCCATAGGCCGAAATGGGGACGGATGCAGAGGAAGGCCTCGCACACGACCTGATAGGGGCTAAGGTGTCCCGATGTTTCGATGAGATGGTGGCTATCGTTTTCTGTGGGAGTCGACCTTGACGATCCGACTACGAACGTGCGAGACGTCGCGCCTTAGCAATCGCTAAACCAACTTCCGAGGGTTATTGACCACGCCGGAGCATGATCAACCTGACCACGAGGGTCTGTTTCCTGCGAGCAAACGAAGAACAAGCAAGAAACTGAGATTGCAATCGGGATATTGCGAATATAAGATGAAAGCTTTATTGATCAAGGTGGGATTCTGTGACGTCTTGGTCTGGTTGTTGGACACAAACGAAGTACGCGAAGTTGCAGCTATGGCGAACTTTTAATCTAAAAAAAACCCAAAGTCTAAACGACGCCCTAAGGGTTGTATATATGGAGGAAGAGGGGGGAATTTCGTGGCCCTTGAGGGTGGGGTCCGAAACCAACCCTAACTCTTGTTTCCCCACACATACGGACTCTAAAAATAGCCTATAGTTAAGTATTTCGAAATTACATGGGCCTGGCCCATTAATAAGGTGACTCAGCACCTAGAATAGTCTATGGACGAATATTATGAAGTGGCATCTTATATATTTCGTCCAAGGCTTCATGCACTCCTTATGGCGGCTTCAAAGTCCTGAAATCATCACTTGTAACTCCGTTCTTGATCCCCTTGCGCATGCCATCAACTCCATGCGTGTTCTTGCTCCAATGTTCATCCTTCTCCAAGCTAGGCCCTTCATTTGTAAG
The DNA here is from genome assembly GCF_002162155.2 of Triticum dicoccoides. Taxonomy (NCBI): domain Eukaryota; kingdom Viridiplantae; phylum Streptophyta; class Magnoliopsida; order Poales; family Poaceae; genus Triticum; species Triticum dicoccoides. Next base: position 375,319,312 of record NC_041382.1, read on the forward strand.
CAAAACAAATGTATCCAATTTAGGCAGCATCATAATCTCATGAACATTAGAATCATTACCAAGAAATGAAAGTACCTGGTAATTTAATTGGCGTGCGTGAGCTCTAGTAATTGGTCCAGTATATGTAACAGTAGGGGCTGTGGGTGTAACAATTGTATTGATGTCCTCATCATCCTCCCCTTCTTGAAATGAAGTCATCCTCGACGGAAGCGCATCTTCCTCACCCAAATAAGGCTTCAAATCTGCAATGTTAAAAGTGGGACTAACCCCAAAATCTACAGGTAGCTCAAGTTTATATGCATTATCATTTATTTTCTCTAACACCTTAAAAGGACCATCAGCACGTGGCATTAGCTTTGATATGCACAAATTAGGAAATCTATCTTTACGCAAATGTAACCAAACAAGGTCTCCAGGCGCAAACACAACATGTTTTCTACCCTTATCTCCAGCAAGTTTATATTTAGCATTCATACGCTCAATGTTTTCCTTAGTTAACTCATGCATTTTTAAAATCAATTCAGAATGTTCTTTAGCATCAAAATTAACCTTCTCTGAAGATGGAAGAGGCAACAAATCAATAGGTGCATGAGGTAGGACACCATACACAATTTCAAAAGGGCACATCTTAGTAGTACAATGCAATGAACGATTATAAGCAAATTCAATATGAGGCAAGCATTCTTCCCACATTTTCTTGTTATTCTTCAAAACAGCCCTAAGCATAGTAGACAATGTTCTATTGACTACTTCAGTTTGTCCATCAGTTTGGGGGTGACAAGTAGTACTAAAAAGCAGCTTAGTCCCCAACTTAGCCCATAAACATCTCCAAAAGTGGCTAAGAAATTTAGTATCACGATCTGAAACAATAGTATTTGGCACACCATGTAAGCGAATAATTTCATGAAAGAACAAATCAGCAACATTAACAGCATCATCGCTTTTATGACATGGTATAAAGTGTGCCATTTTCGAGAACCTATCCACGACAACAAATATGCTATCCCTCCCCTTCTTTGTTCGAGGTAAACCTAAAACAAAGTCCATAGATATATCCTCCTAAGGAACACTAGGTACAGGCAAAGGCATATATAAACCATGAGGATTGAGTCGTGACTTAGCTCTTTGACATGTAGTGCAGCGAGCAACAAAACGCTCAACATCCCGTCTCATCTTTGGCCAAAAGAAATGTGTAGCAAGTATATCCTCCGTCTTCTTGACGCCAAAGTGTCCCATTAATCCTCCTCCATGCGCCTCCTGCAACAACAAAAGACGAACGGAGCTAGCTGGAATGCATAGCTTGTTAGCATGAAACACAAATCCATTGTTAAGAACGAACTTGTTCCAAGTTCTCCCTTCCTTACAATTCTGCAATACATCTTTAAGTTCAGCATCATGAACATATTGATCTTTGATGGTCTCCAAACCAAATATTTTAAACTCAAGTTGTGAAAGTGATAGAGGCGGGGTGTCCCGATCTTTCGATGAGATGATAACTATCGATTTGGTGAATATGACTTTGACGATCCGACTACAAACGTGCACGACGTTGCGCCTTAGCAATCGCTAAACCAATCTCCTGAGGTTATTGACCACGCCAGAGCACGATCAACCTGACCACGAAGGTCTATTTCTGCAAGCAATTGAAGAACGAGCAAGAATATGATAAAAACAATCTGAATATTGCGAATATGTGTGAAGTATTGATAAAGGTGGGGATCCGTAAGCGGTCTTGGTCTGGTCGTTGGACACAAACGAAGTACATGAAGTTGCAATGGCTAACTTTTAACTAAAAAAATCCCAAGAAAAAAGCTACTAGATGGATCTACTTATATAGGAGCAAGAGGTGGCGGCCAAGGAGGTGGGAGGACGTCCCAAGGCAGCCTAAAACTAACCCTAGGTCGTACAAGGCTCATGGGCCCAAGTGGACGTGATGCAACACCTTTGGGCTTGTAGTTTGACTCGGATTCTGCTGCAACGTCAGATTGTTTCGTCCGTAACTCAACGCTCCGGACGAATTTGAAGGTGAATCCAATTGGGTTGGAAAGAGCACGAAATCTAGTTTCCAACAAAAAAATAATCACCCAATTCGGAGTCCGTATGAAAAAGTTGTTGACGTTTTGAGTCAGGTATGTCTGTGTAGTCCGAATCTGAATCCAGAACGTGAGAGACTTGGACTCTATCTTCTCTTGGCCCAAAAGTGACGTGAGAGGACTTTTTGAACACAATCTAAACTTCTCCTTTTCCCTTATCTTCATATGTGGATTGTACAAATGTCTCATACACCTACAATTAGACAAAACACAAAAGTGTGTGAAGTATTTTTGTTCTGGATAACATAAATAGATTATTGAATAGTTTGCATTAGAAATCACCTGACAAATATGCATGTATGCAATATTTTTGGTCGTATCCAAGGTAGTCATGTCCTCATCATCCTCCCCTTTTTGAAAACAAAGTTGTCCTCGGCGTTGCTTAATCTGAAATGTGGCTAACAAAAGAGACAAGGTGTACATGTGGTATATGTATATGTCATCCAGTTTAACTTCCCTTGATTTTTGCACATATGTCACATGTATACATGAGTAACTTTCATTGTTCATAAAATCTAAAGCCAAAAAATTATCACAAGAAGTAGAAGGCATGAAAATATTGCAACTCAGTTTGCACATATAAGTGAAGCTCTTATTCACTTCAAAAGATTGGCAATGTTCATCATTAAACCATCCTAACTTTGATGAATAAACCTTACTTGCATCAAATTTACATGCTACAACATGCTTAAATAAGCAAACATGCAATAAGTCATTGGACACAGAATCATCATCAAGATTAGAGGTCATATCAAAATGATTAAACATTGGTTCTTTTGCATCAACGGTTAATTCAATGGGTGCACTCAAAATTGTTGATATTTCAGTTGTTTGATCACATGACGCATTCATGACAGTAACAAGAGTCTCTAAAATAGGTGGTGTGCTCAAATCAACAGGTAACTCAACACATGATGCATTCAAGTTAACTAGGCATGCTTCATTCTCATGTGAAGTTATATCATCAAGACCTTTACTGTTACCTCGCAGAGATGTAGCTGATGTAGGTACGGACATTGACAATGTACCATACTCTTGAGATGATATCGCGCTCACAACCGAGGTGGGGCTGCTCTAGTAGGTGCAATAGTGGAGTAACCAACCGGCGGTGGTGAGCATGAACTGGAATAGTAGTTGTTGTAGTCACCCAATGCATCCTCCTGTATTTGTCTCTCAAAGGTACAAGCACGGACATACATACCAGTAATGCAACGAGGAATATACTGAAATCTTGCCTGAATATCATGGTTCAAACCACCAAAAAATCTATTCATTGTATCATCCTTAGATTCTTCTATGTCACAATGATGCATATAAGATTTGAACTCTTGGTAGTTAGCATGAACAGTGTTACTGCCTTGTTTTAATTGCTCCAATTTGCGACGCAATTCACGACGATAGTAAGGAGGAAAAAAAATGTTATCTCATTACAGCTTTCAAAACTTGCCAAGTTGTGGGTTGGTTATCAATGTTTTTCTTATAATGTACACTCCACCAAACAGAAGCAAAACCAGTAAATGCTCTAATGGTAGCTCGTACTCTTTCAAGTTCAGAAAAATCATGGTGACTAAAAACTTGTTCTACTTCAAGCTCCCAAGCTAGATAAATAGCAGAATTAAATCTACCCTCAAATGATGGTAAAGAGATAACCTGACCATATACTTGTGTGTGTTGTCCCAACTCTCGCGATGGTGAAGATGTGTCCGTCATCCAAGAACTTCTATCTCTGGAACCTGTCATGATTAGTAGAAACAAGAACCAAAATTCGAGAATAATGTTCCTATGAACTACTAGGATGTGGTTGTAAAGTGCTCACAGTAAAGCAAATATCAATATCTTACAAGTTCTTACCATGCGACAGGTGGTGACAAGAAACCAGCGGTGTCAAGTAACTCTGAAGATTGTGTAAAGCGATTGCCAGGGGAACGTACGTATACACGGTGTAGAAATATGTGGAGCTGGGTTGGCTATATATGGTAGCAAAAGATTAGCAATAATCAATTCAAAGATGCAATGTTGAATAAATGTTCAACGATGGTACTATGCTGGTCCTAGGCTAGACCGGACTAGATACGCGAGCCTAGAACACTAATGAGGTCACGGCATAGCACAACTAGCATCAATGAAGGATAAGTAGCTCTGGACAGCAAGATATAAGTGAAGATCACAACGGCAGTAAAGATAATGATGAATAACAACTGCCAAGCAGGATATATAACAACTCTCTCTCCAACTTTCCTCTTGAAAAGTTGGCTACTAACTCAAGCTTTCCAATGCAAAAAGAATCACTCAATTCTGAATTGATATGAGGAGTCAAAGAATTTTAAAACTGGCCTGAAAAACTGGCCTGAAAAACTGGAACAAACTGTATGCGCGAACTTTGGAGGGAAAAAAGACCTATTTAGAAGCTGATTTTGAGGTGCCAAATATTGAACTAGATTTTGTAACTATTCAGATGCGTCTAGTCGCTGGCTTTAATTTGAGTACTTGTGGAGCCAAAACGGACTTCGTATGAGGAAGTTATGCCTGTTTTACTAAACAGTGCACAAAACAGATTCCAATCCGAATTCAACTACGAGATTGAGTCTAGATAGATCCGAATTTTGTTTTTTTTTCTCTCTTTTTTTTTCCTCACACTTTTTTTCCTTTTTTTTCTCCGACTTTTTTTTACTCTCTCTCGTTCCAAACAAACTAGATAAGATGCAGATTGGATCAAGCGAAGATGTGAATGATCTCAACTATGATTATGACAATGAACGGTGGGTAGCACGTGGTGGAAACTGATGGATGGATGGTGGACAACGGAAGGGCTAACAATGCAGCGGCGGCGTGACTAATGTGAAAAGAACTCGAAACTCTAAACGAACTAGACACTAAGACCAGCAAGTCGACACAACGATGCAACCGATAATTCAATAATGCATACAATGAAAAGAAAATTGCAAAGGCTCAGACTGGCTTGGACAAAGGATGAATAGATCTAACTTTTTTGTGTGGCTTTTTCTTGGACAATAGGTAAGAAAATAAATCTAATCTAGGAAAACTGGAAATTCTCACCGAGCAACCTGAAAACTGATACCACTTGATAGAGGCGGGGTGTCCCGATCTTTCGATGAGATGATAACTATCGATTTGGTGAAGATGACTTTGACGATCCGACTACAAACGTGCACGACATTGCGCCTTAGCAATCGCTAAACCAATCTCCTGAGGTCATTGACCACGCCGGAGCACGATCAACCTGACCACGAAGGTCTATTCCAGCAAGCAATCGAAGAACGAGCAAGAATATGCTAAAAACAATCTGAATATTGCGAATATGTGTGAAGTATTGATAAAGGTGGGGATCCGTAAGCGGTCTTGGTCTGGTCGTTGGACACAAACGAAGTACACGAAGTTGCAATGGCTAACTTTTAACTAAACAAATCCCAAGGAAAAAGCTACTAGATGGATCTACTTATATAGGAGCAAGGGGTGGCGGCCAAGGAGGTGGGAGGACGTCCCAAGGCAGCCTAAAACTAACCCTAGGTCGTACAAGGCTCATGGGCCCAAGTGGAGGTGATGCAACACCTTTGGGCTTGTAGTTTGACTCGGATTCTGCTGCAATGTCAGATTGTTTCATCCGTAACTCAACGCTCCGGACGAATTTGAAGGTGAATCCAATTGGGTTGGAAAGAGCACGAAATCTAGTTTCCAACAAAAAAAGAATCACCCAATTCGGAGTCTGTATGAAAAAGTTGTTGACGTTTTGAGTCAGGTATATCTGTGCAGTCCGAATCTAAATCCAGAACGTGAGAGACTTGGAATCTTCTCTTGGCCCAAAAGTGACGTGAGAGGACTTTTTGAACACAACCTAAACTTCTCCTTTTCCCTTATCTTCATATGTGGATTGTACAAATGTCCCATACACCTACAATTAGACAAAACACAAAAGTGTGTGAAGTATTTTTGTTCTGGATAACATAAATAGATTATTGAATAGTTTGCATTAGAAATCACCTGACAAATATGCATGTATGCAATATTTTTGGTCGTATCCAAGGTAGTCATGTCCTCATAAGAAAGCATAGTATAACGACGAGACAAAGCATCAGCAATAACATTTTCTTTACCCTTCTTGTGTTTAATGACATAAGGGAAAGTCTCAATGAATTCAACCCATTTAGCATGTCTACAGTTCAGTTTTGCTTGACTTTTAATGTGTTTCAAAGATTCACGATCAGAATGTATAACAAATTCCTTGGGCCATAAATAATATTGCCATGTTTCTAAGATCCGAACAAGAGCATATAATTCTTTATCATAAGTAGAATAGTTCAGACTAGACCCACTCAATTTTTCAGAAAAGTATGCAACAAGTTTTCCATCTTGTAATAACACACCTCCTAATCCAATTCCACTAGCATCACATTCAAGCTCAAAAGTCTTATTGAAATTAGGAAGTTGGAGTAAAGGAGCATGTATCAACTTATCTTTCAATACCGTGAAGGCTTCTTCCTGTGCGGTACCCCAAACAAAAGGCACATCCTTCTTTGTAAGCTCGTTGAGAGGTGTAGCAATGGTGCTGAAACCTCTCACAAAACGCCTATAGAAACCAGCGAGGCCAAGGAAACTCCTCACTTGAGTGACCGTTTTGGGCTGCGGCCAACTCTCAATAGCTTCAATCTTGGCTTTATCAACTTCAATTCCCTGTGGAGTAACAACATAGCCAAGAAAAGATACTCGGTCGGTGCAAAAGGTGCACTTTCCAAGGTTTCCAAACAAACGTGCATCACGTAGAGCAATAAAAACAGCACGTAAATGTTCCAAATGTTCCTCCAAAGATTTGCTATAAATCAATATGTCATCAAAGTAAACTACCACAAATCGTCCAATGAAAGCACGTAAAACTTCGTTCATTAACCTCATGAAAGTACTAAGTGCATTAGTTAACCCAAAAGGCATGACTAACCACTCATATAATCCAAACTTAGTTTTAAATGCTGTTTTCCATTCATCACCCAATTTCATACGAATTTGATGGTATCCACTATGCAAATCAACTTTGGAGAATATTGTAGAGCCACTCAATTCATCAAGCATATCATCTAGCCTAGGAATAGGATGACGATAACGAATAGTAATATTATTAATGCCTCTACAATCAACGCACATACGCGACGTACCATCCTTTTTCGGCACTAAAATGATAGGAACAGCACAAGGACTAAGGGATTCGCGTATATAACCTTTGTCGAGCAATTCTTGTACTTGACGCATAATCTCCTTCGTCTCCTCTGGATTGGTACAGTATGGTGCACGGTTGGGTAGCGAAGCACCGGGAATTAAGTCAATTTGATCATCAATCCCTCGAATAGGTGGTAATCCCGGTGGCACGTCTTGTGGAAAAACGTCAGTGAACTCCTGCAAAATGTTAGTGACAGCAGGGGGCAAAGAGGAAGGCACGTCCTCGAATGAAAATAATGCCTCTTTGCACACAAAAGCATAGCAAATAGATTTGCTAAAATCTAGCTCATCAATATCAGATTTGGTGGCAAGTAAACATGCACTTTTCAATTTAATTGCAGAAACAACAGTAGATGGTTTATTATTAGGCTTCATTTGGTGCTCAAATTCTTTTGCCACAATCTGATTTTCACTCTTATTTGTCTCCTGTTTTGCTTTATTAGCTCTATTAATATCATCTTTCAAAATGGAATCAGGAGTCATAGGAAGCAAAGTAATATTTTTATCGTTATGAACAAGAGTATACTGATTGTTTCTACCATGGTGTACAGAATTTTTATCAAATTGCCATGGTCTACCAAGTAATAAGGAACATGCTTGCATAGGTACCACATCACAATCAACATAATCAGCATATGTAGAGATACTAAAATGCACACGAACAGTACGTGTTACCTTAACCTTGCCACTATTGTTGAACCATTGGATGTAGTAAGGATGTGGATGTGGTCTTGTGGTGAGAGATAGCTTCTCCACCATCTCCATGCTAGCCAAGTTATTGCAGCTCCCTCCATCTATGATCACGCGAACAGAACGTTCCTTCACAACTCCCTTTGTATGGAACAAATTATGCCTCTGATTTTGCTCAGCTTGTGTAACCTGCACACTCAAAACACGTTGAGCAACTAAACATTCATACCTGTCAGCATCTTCAGGAGCCATGTATTGCGTCTCATGATCAGAATCGTCTCCATCGTGTTCTTCATGTGTAATAAGAGCCAAAGTCTCCTCATCGTAGTCACTAGCGGACTCATACCCACCATCCTCGGTAACAATCATCACACGCTTAGATGGGCATTCTCTCGCATAATGACCTCCACCCTTGCAACGTCGACAAATAATATCATGTGTTTGCCCTGTTGATGCCATGGATGAAGAAGAGCTCTTTGCAGGCCCAGAAGGTGTGCTCTTGGCAGATAGTGGTGATTGTGCCTGCTTTATTGTATCACGGTTGGAGGTGGCAGCCGATGGAGGCGCCGGTGTAGCAGAACGTGTGGAAGCAGATGATGCATGTGGTGTCCATGATGAAGGTCGACCTGCAGAAAAGTTAGTCCGCGCCAATGCCTGTCGATCCTGCACTTCACGCTCAGCTCTATAAGCAAGATGGAATAAACGAGTGATATTAGTATACTCCTTATACTCTAGAATCGTCCAAATCTCTCTATTTAATCCACCCATAAAACGTGCAAGCATAGCTTCATTCTCCTCAACAATACCACATCTAATCATGCCAGTTTGTAATTCCTGATAATATTCTTCTACAGAATTTTTTCCCTGTCTTAAGCGCTGCAATTTTTGAAGTAATTCACGTTGATAATATGGTGGAACCCAACGAGTACACATAGCAGTTTTCAAAGCAGCCCAAGTAGCCGGAATAGGATATAATCTACAATGCTCAGACCACCAAACACATGCAAAACTAGTGAATGCACAAATAGCAGTAGGAACACGTCTCTCCTCGGGATATTGTAAACATGTAAATTGTTGTTCAGTTTCTAACTCCCAAGTAAGATATATATCAGGAACATATCTACCCTCGAATGGTAGAATATTCAATTTTAGTTTAGGGAGATGGTCATGATCTCGTACCTGAGGGTGAGCCCTACCATTGCCATTATTTGCATGTGGATGACCTGGTGGTTGCTGTGCTGGTGGTGGCACGTAGTTCTGATTTTGATCAACCTCATCCTCATAATCTCTCACATAATCATCCTCCTCCACATCAGCAGTAGGAGCCACAGAAGTATCAACAGTAGCACCAGCAGTTTGGCCCGACTGAAGAGGGACACGGCTCGCTCGGCGGAGGGCTGTTTCCCGACTTGGAGGTAGTCGATGTTGTTGCTGTTGTTGCAGAGGTGCGGCAGGAGCAGCCGGTGGTGGTGGTGGAAAACACGAAAGCAATTCAGCAAACTTGTTATCGAGCTTTGTTTCAAACATCTTCTCCATGCCATCTATCTTCTCCATGGCCTCTTCAAATCTGTTTATCACATCTTGCACCTGTCCACTCATCATTTGCTGACACGTATCATGAAGCTCCTTGTTCGTCAAGTTCTCCCAGTCAGTCTTGTCGGCTTGTGCTCCTGGCATGGTTAGCAGCAATAGAAACACACAAGAATATGATCCTACAGACTACTAACAAGTGGTGGTGGTGGCGGGTGTCACAAATCCGTCAAGCAAATCTCAAATTCTTACCAGTTCTTACCCAGCAGCAGGCGGTGATCGGCAACCGTTGTAGTCAAAACTTCTCAAAAGCTTGGATAGAGCGATTGCCAGGGAGAGTCAAACGCACGACGTAGATGTATGTGGAGCTGGGAAGGCTTATAGTATGGTAGCAAAAAGGGTCAGCAATAATCAATTCAGAGATGCAAAGTTGAATAAACGCTCAACGCCGGTACTGTGCTGGTCCTAGGCTAGATCGTGCTAGAGACGCGAGCCTAGAACACTAACAAAATCACGGCGCTGCACGTAAATAAGGGAAAAGCACACTCTGGAACTCTTTTTTTCGCTCTCTTTTTTGCGCTCCTTTTTTTTGCGCCTCTTTTTTTTGCGAAAAATCACTATAATGGCGAGTGTCTCAAAACTCTTCCCTCGTCAAACTGATAGGATGGGCACGAAATTTTTTTTTCACTTTTTTTTCGGAAATCAGGGCAGCGACGACGAAAAAGTGCGACAAAAAATCACTATGATGGCACGTGGCTCAAAAGACTCAGAAAAGCCTAAAAATAGGATAGGGAAAAAATTGCCCGTGAAAATTTTGGCCAAAAAACTGCCCGGGGGTCTCTAGAATCTTTTTTTTGAGACCTACGCAGGCAAGGAAACACGAATCAGAATTTAGATTGATCTCAAGAACAAACCTAATATGAGAAGAACTCGGATTGGTGGTGGATATATGGTTGTGGTATATGGCAGCGGTGGTGGTATATGGTAGCGGTGGTGGTATATGGATACAGATTGGTGGTGGTATATGGATACGGATTGGTGGTGGTATATGGATATGGATTCAGAGCGGTGGCGGATAAGCAAAAGTGGAAGATGGGCGATGATGATGGTGCGGCGGCGGCGTGACAACTTATGACCAGAACTCGAAACTCTAAAAGACTAGACTCTAAGACCAGCAACTTGACACGACGATGCAACCGCAAATTCAACAAAGCAAAAACCCTAAAAAGATTATGCAAAGGCTCAGATTGGTTCGGATATGATGAACTAACCCTAATTTTTTTTCTGGATTTTTCATGGACTATAGGTATGAAGAACAGACTCGATCTAATCTACGAAAAACTGTAAAATCTCACCGAGCAACCTGGAAATCTGATACCACTTGATAGGGGCTAAGGTGTCCCGATGTTTCGATGAGATGGTGGCTATCGTTTTCTGTGGGAGTCGACCTTGACGATCCGACTACGAACGTGCGAGACGTCGCGCCTTAGCAATCGCTAAACCAACTTCCGAGGGTTATTGACCACGCCGGAGCACGATCAACCTGACCACGAGGGTCTGTTTCCTGCGAGCAAATGAAGAACTAGCAAGAAACTGAGATTGCAATCGGGATATTGCGAATATAATATGAAAGCTTTATTGATCAAGGTGGGGTTCTGTGACGTCTTGGTCTGGTCGTTGGACACAAACGAAGTACGCGAAGTTGCAGCTATGGCGAACTTTTAATCTAAACAAAACCCAAAGTCTAAACGACGCCCTAAGGGCTGTATATATGGAGGAAGAGGGGGGAATTTCGTGGCCCTTGAGGGTGGCGTCCGAAACCAACCCTAACTCTTGTTTCCCCACACATACGGACTCTAAAAATAGCCTATACTTAAGTATTTCGAAATTACATGGGCCTGGCCCATTAATAAGGTGACGCAGCACCTAGAATAGCCTATGGACGAATATTATGAAGTGGCATCTTGTATATTTCGTCCAAGGCTTCATGCACTCCTTATGGCGGCTTCAAAGTCCTTTAATCATCACTTGTAACTCCGTTCTTGATCCCCTTGCGCATGCCATCAACTCCATGTGTGTTCTTGCTCCAATGTTCATCCTTCTCCAAGCTAGGCCCTTCATTTGTAAGCAAAACAAATGTATCCAATTTAGGCACCATCATAATCTTATGAAAATTAGAATCATTACCAAGAAACGAAAGTACCTGGTAATTTAATTGGTGTGCGCGAGCTCTAGTAATTGGTCCAGTATATGTAACAGTAGGGGCTGTGGGTGTAACAATGGTATTGATGTCCTCATCACGACAATAAACGCCGAGATGTTGAGGACGAAGTTCGGGGCCAGATCGTGGAAATCCAGGCCGTAGTAGAACATGAGCCCCCGGACAAATGGGTGGAGAGGGAAGCCTAGTCCGTGGAGGAAATGGGGGAGGAACACCACCCTCTCATGGGGCCCGGGGGTGGGGACGAGCTGCCCCTCTTCGGGAAGCCGGTGCGTGATGTCGTTGGACAAGTATCCGGCCTTCCTCAGCTTTTTGATGTGTCCCTCCGTGACGGAGGAGACCATCCACTTGCCTCCCGCTCCGGACATGGATGGAGAAGGTTGAGGTGGGGAGTGCGGACTTGGGCGCTGGAGCTCGAGTGTGCGGAAATGGATGAGCAAAGGAGGAAGAAGGCGTGGATGAAAAAGGTGGATCCTTATCCCCTTATATGGGCGGATGCGACTATGCGTCCCCACCAGCCTGGTAAAACTCGCTTATCTCCAAAGCATCGTAATCAATAGCGCGGTTGGGTTACCCACACCCGTATTGATGAGAATCCCGTGAATAAAGGGGACACGATCTCTGCTTTGATAAGACATGCCGAGGAAACCGCCTCGCTAAATGCGCTGAGGTGGGACAATAAAATGATTCGAATAAAATCTTGGCCGTGGTGTGATGTCATGCTACGAAATACGTCAGCAGAGTAGATTTTTGTAAGTACTATTCTCTCTATGGCAATATGTGGAACTTATTTTGCAGAGCCGGACACTATCCTTGTGTTCAAAATCTTCTATGAAGTATTTGGAGGAGGAACCCGCCTTGCAATGCCGAAGACAATCTGCGCGCCGGACTCGTCGTCATTGAAGCTTGGTTCAGGGGCTACTGAGGGAGTCCTGGATTAGGGGCTGTCCGGATAGCCGGACTATACCTTCGACCGGACTCCTGGACTATGAAGATACAAGATTGAAGACTTCGTCCCATGTCCGGAAGGGACTTTCCTTGGCGTGGAAGGCAAGCTTGGCGATACGGATATGTAGATCTCCTACCATTGTAACCGACTCTGTGTAACCCTAGCCCTCTCCGGTGTCTATATAAACCGGAGGGTTTTAGTCCGTAGGACACAACAACAATGATACCATAGGCTAGCTTCTAGGGTTTAGCCTCCTTGATCTCGTGGTAGATCTACTCTTGTACTACCCATATCATCAATATTAATCAAGCAGGAGTGAGGTTTTACCTCCATCGAGAGGGCCCAAACCTGGGTAAAAACATTGTGTCCCTTGTCTCCTGTTACCATCCGCCTAGACGCATAGTTCGGGACCCCCTACCCGAGATCCGCCGGTTTTGACACCGACAGTGGGGTTGACCCCCGATGACTTCCGGTTACTTTGTCATCTGAAGTTCCAAAATGAAATTCGGCATTTTTGAAGCCTACTCCATTCTGCCACAGGCGCCGGCGCTGATCAACAGACCATTCATTTTTGCGAAATAAATGTAGGGCAAACCTCATTTCCTTCAGCACCCTTGCTCTGAGAACAAAGACCTGGCAACTATAATCTCCGGTAAGGTCCCTCGGTAGGAGTTAAAAGTAATTTCTGAGAGATGCAGATCTAGGCATTCGACGTGATTGTTATATTGTATTGCATTATCCACCACTGGGCCTAATCTTATCTGCAAAAGAAGAAAACGTGTTAGTGCCTACATGCAGTTTTGAACATTACTACAGGCCTAGCTATTTGGTTTGTAGGATTTGTAAAATGCACTAACATGCCATCTTCGATCTGACATGATTAACATGGGCATTTGATTACATTCTAGAAAAATGTAGCCTTCTTCACAAGAGGTTGGAGTGGATGAAAAGTTCCCTAAGAAAACTAGTACAGATGAATCAACAGGAGAAATGCTTATTGATTGTAACCATAAGGATCAAGCAACCAATATGGGGGGCATGTATGTACTGAAATCCTCCAAAAGAACCTTCAGAAATCGTAGTACATTGTCATTGTAAACTTGGAAAAAGGTATCACAAATTGAACTCCCTTATGGTTAACATTTAACAGGAAAGGAACATCACCTCGATATATTGCTTCTCCAGGCACGGAAAGCATCTCAGGAAACTGACAACTTGCTCCAGGTCGGGCCCAATAGATTCTAGTGCCAAGACCTTCACTGTGCACAGTTTCAGGGTCAAGCTTGTCGGAATCATTTTTTGAATGACAGATGAACAAACATCTTCAAAATTTGAAATAATGTTAATTTGTAGAAGGAGAGGTAGAAGACGGCTGTTGTACCTGAACGGATGTGGATCCAATAACAACTTCGGAGTATTTGTCGGAAGAGTAGCCCACCACTGTCAATTTCGGCGTAGAAATGGCATTGATTCTTGTTGGACCTTCTTGATCAACTACAAGTAATCTCTCAAGTGCACATGTGTCCTGGATGACCATACCGTGGTCCACCTTTTGTGATGTCTTCCTGCCACACCAGAAACACACATAAATAGTCCGGAGAGTCATGGAGGTGATGTGGAAGGTACTCAACCCATTGATCGCTCGAAGACGAAGGTACTCGAGTGCAGTACAGCCATGGAGCAGGCGCTCCATGTCACCCTTTGAGAGGCAGACAGCGATGAGCTCGAGGTGCTTCAGTCGTGGTAGAATAAGAGCGGGCGCGTCGTTAAGGGGCGGGAAATGGCAGTTCCTGAACTTGGCGATGCGCAGCGTGGGCGCGAGGCAGAGTGCGGACATTGGCAGCGAGCGCATATGCCCATCATCAAAAGTGAGCTCCTCGAGCTGATCTAGGGCGGGGGATCGGAACCAGTCGTCAAGCTTGGCTTGGTCCTTGCCATTGGAACAAAACTTGCCCATTCTAAGGCCTTTGGTTGGGCCAAGGTGACTACCAAGGATCTTGGAGAACGCATCCAAGATTTTGCGATAGCCATGGCAGAGCTCGTGGGTGTCGATGAGGTTGAGAGGGCAGGAGTTCCATAGGGGGCGCCACCGTCGGGAAAGGAGGGTTGTCCGCGCCCCATATTTGATTGGGAGGAGGGAGATGATTACTCTCAACATATCATCGGGGAGGCTGCTGATTAAGTCTAGGCCTGCCGGAGTCTCCTTAACAGCGGCGCTTTCTGATAGAAATGGGAGTATAGGGAATATTTAGTTAAAATAGGGAAATAGAAAAGTGTATTGGTAACTAGAAGTTATAAGGTAGGGATATAGTAAGAAAAGGGAATAACAATTGATTGCTTAAATACTACACAATTAATTTGACATTGATGGGTAAGTCAACATATGCAGATACTTGAAAAGAAAACTTACTTCGAACAAAGTCTGGAGGGATGATTTTGTCGGGGAAGGTATCATATATCTCATGACCAGGCCCTTCAATGTGCAGTGCAATTTTAGTGCGAGCTTTCAGTACATAAAACTTTGCAATTTCATTCCAAAAGCAAGTACCAAAATAGAAGTCACCACGTTCATCAAGTCTTATAGTAGCAACGATTGTAAATCCATGGTTTGTGTGCAGTATGACATTCATGGAGCCTTGATGTATGTAAAGGGAAAAATTGTTGATGAGGACATCAATACCATTGTTACACCCACAGCCCCTACTGTTACATATACTGGACCAATTACTAGAGCTCGCGCACGCCAATTAAATTAGCACGTACTTTCGTTTCTTGGTAATGATTCTAATGTTCATGAGATTATGATGCTGCCTAAATTGGATACATTTGTTTTGCTTACAAATGAAGGGCCTAGCTTGGAGAAGGATGAACATTGGAGCAAGAACACGCATGGAGTTGATGGCATGCGCAAGGGGATCAAGAACGGAGTTACAAGTGATGATTTCAGGACTTTGAAGCCGCCATAAGGAGTGCATGAAGCCTTGGACGAAATATACAAGATGCCACTTCATAATATTCGTCCATAGGCTATTCTAGGTGCTGCGTCACCTTATTAATGGGCCAGGCCCATGTAATTTCGAAATACTTAAGTATAGGCTATTTTTAGAGTCCGTATGTGTGGGGAAACAAGAGTTAGGGTTGGTTTCGGACCCCATCCTCAAGGGCCACGAAATTCCCCCCTTTTCCTCCATATATACAGCCCTTAGGGCATCGTTTAGACTTTGGGTTTTCTATAGATTAAAAGTTCGCCATAGCTGCAACTTCGCGTACTTCGTTTGTGTCCAACGACCAGACCAAGACGTCACAGAATCCCACCTTGATCAATAAAGCTTTCATCTTATATTCGCAATATCCCGATTGCAATCTCAGTTTCTTGCTTGTTCTTCGTTTGCTCGCAGGAAACAGACCCTCGTGGTCAGGTTGATCGTGCTCCGGCGTGGTCAATAACCCTCGGAAGTTGGTTTAGCGATTGCTAAGGCGCGACGTCTCGCATGTTCGTAGTCAGATCGTCAAGGTCGACTCCCACAGAAAACGATAGCCACCATCTCATCGAAACATCGGGACACCTTAGCCTCTATCAAGTGGTATCAGATTTCCAGGTTGCTCGGTGAGATTTTACAGTTTTTCGTAGATTAGATTGAGTCTGTTCTTCATACCTACAGTCCACGAAAAAGCCAGAAAAAAAAATTAGGGTTAGTTCATCATATCCGAACCAATCTGAGCCTTTGCATAATCTTTTGAGGGTTTTTGCTTTGTTGAATTTGCGGTTGCATCGTCATGTCAAGTTGCTGGTCTTAGAGTCTAGTCTTTTAGAGTTTCGAGTTCTGGTCATAAGTTGTCACGCCGCCGCCGCACCATCATCATCGCCCATCTACCACTTTTGCTTATCCGCCACCGCTCTGAATCCATATCCATATACCACCACCAATCCGTATCCATATACCACCACCAATCTGTATCCATATACCACCACCGCTACCATGTCCCACCACCGCTGCCATATACCACAACCATATATCCACCACCAATCCGAGTTCTTCTCATATTAGGTTTGTTCTTGAGATCAATCTAAATTCTGATTCGTGTTTCCTTGCTTGCGTAGGTCTCAGAAAAAAAAAGAGTCTGGAGACCCCCGGGCAGTTTTTAGGCCAAAATTTTCACGAGCAAAATTTTTTTCCCTATCCTATTTTTAGGCTTTTCTAAGTCTTTTGAGCCACGTGCCATCATAGTGATTTTTTGTCGCACTTTTTCGTCATCGCTGCCCTGATTTCCGAAAAAAAGTGAAAAAAAAATTCCGTGCCCATCCTATCAGTTTGACGAGGGAAGAGTTTTGAGACACTCGCCATTATAGTGATTTTTCGCAAAAAAAAAGATGAGCGCAAAAAAAAGGAGCGAAAAAAAAGAGCGAAAAAAAAGAGTTCCAGAGTGTGCTTTTCCCTTATTTACGTGCAGCGCCGTGATTTTGTTAGTGTTCTAGGCTCGCGTCTCTAGCACGGTCTAGCCTAGGACCAGCACAGTACCGTCATTGAGCGTTTATTCAACTTTGCATCTCTGAATTGATTATTGCTGACCCTTTTTGCTACCATACTATAAGCCTTCCCAGCTCCACATACATCTACGTCGTGCGTTTGACTCTCCCTGGCAATGGCTCTATCCAAGCTTTTGAGAGTTTTGACAACAACGGTTGCCGATCACCGCCAGCTGCTGGGTAAGAATTGGTAAGAATTTGAGATTTGCTTGACGGATTTGTGACACCCGCCACCATCACCACTCGTTAATAGTCTATAGGATCATATTCTTGTGTGTTTCTATTGCTGCTAACCATGCCAGGATCACAAGCCGACGAGACTGACTGGGAGAACTTGACGAACAAGGAGCTTCATGATACGTTTCAGCAAATGATGAGAGGACAGGTGCGAGATGTGATAAACAGATTTGAAGAGGCCATGGAGAAGATAGATGGCATGGAGAAGACGTTTGAAACAAAGCTCGATAACAAGTTTGCTGAATTGCTTTCGTGTTTTCCACCACCACCACCGGCTGCTCCTGCCGCACCTCTGCAACAACAGCAACAACATCGACTACCTCCACGTCGGGAAACAGCCCTCCGCCGAGCGAGCCGTGTCCCTCTTCAGTCGGGCCAAACTGCTGGTGCTGCTGTTGATACTTCTGCGGCTCCTACTGCTGATGTGGAGGAGGATGATTATGTGGGAGATTATGAGGATGAGGTTGATCAAAATCAGAACTACGTGCCACCACCAGCACAGCAACCACCAGGTCGTCCACATGCAAATAATGGCAATGGTAGGGCTCACCCTCAGGTACGAGATCATGACCATCTCCCTAAACTAAAATTGAATATTCCACCATTTGAGGGTAGATATGTTCCTGATATATATCTTACTTGGGAGTTAGAAACTGAACAACGATTTACATGTTTACAATATCCCGAGGAGAGACGTGTTCCTGCTGCTGTTTGTGCGTTCACTAGTTTTGCATGTGTTTGGTGGTCTGAGCATTGTAGATTATATCCTATTCTGGCTACTTGGGCTGCTTTGAAAACTGATATGCGTACTCGTTGGGTTCCACCATATTATCAACGTGAATTACTTCAAAAATTGCAGCGCTTAAGACAGGGAAAAAATTCTGTAGAAGAATATTATCAGGAATTACAAACTGGCATGATTAGATGTGGTATTGTCGAGGAGAATGAAGCTATGCTTGCACGTTTTATGGGTAGATTAAATAGAGAGATTCAGACGATTCTAGAGTATAAGGAGTATACTAATATCACTCATTTATTCCATCTTGCTTGTAAAGCTGAACGTGAAGTGCAGGATCGACAGGCATTGGCGCAGACTAACTTTTCTGCAGGTCGACCTTCATCATGGACACCACGTGCATCATCTATATCCACACGTTCTGCTACACCGGCGCCTCCGTCGGCTGCCACCTCCAACCGTGATACAATAAAGCAGGCACAATCACCACTATCTGCCAAGAGCACACCTTCTGGGCCTGCAAAGAGCTCTTCTTCATCCATGGCATCAACAGGGCAAACACATGATATTATTTGTCAACGTTGCAAGGGTGGAGGTCATTATGCGAGAGAATGCCCATCTAAGCGTGTGATGATTGTTACTGAGGATGGTGGGCATGAGTCCGCTAGTGACTATGATGAGGAGACTTTGGCTCTTATTACACGTGAAGAACACGCTGGAGACGATTCTGATCATGAGACGCAATACATGGCTCCTGAAGATGCTGACAGGTATGAATGTTTAGTTGCTCAACGTGTTTTGAGTGTGCAGGTTACACAAGCTGAGCAAAATCAGAGGCATAATTTGTTCCATACAAAGGGAGTTGTGAAGGAACGTTCTGTTCGCGTGACTTGGCTAGCATGGAGATGGTGGAGAAGCTATCTCTCACCACAAGACCACATCCACATCCTTACTACATCCAATGGTTCAACAACAGCGACAAGGTTAAGGTAACACGTATTGTTCGTGTGCATTTTAGTATCTCCACATATGCTGATTATGTTGATTGTGATGTGGTACCTATGCAAGCATGTTCCTTATTACTTGGTAGACCATGGCAATTTGATAAAAATTCTGTACACCATGGTAGAAACAATCAATATACTCTTGTTCATAACAATAAAAATATTACTTTGCTTCCTATGACTCCTGATTCCATTTTGAAAGATTATATTGATAGAGTTAATAAAGCAAAACAGGAGACAAATAAGAGTGAAAATCAGATTGTGGCAAAAGAATTTGAGCACCAAATGAAGCATAATAATAAACCATCTACTGTTGTTTCTGAAATTAAATTGAAAAGTGCATGTTTACTTGCCACCAAATCTGATATTGATGAGCTAGATTTTAGCAAATCTATTTGCTATGCTTTTGTGTGCAAAGAGGCATTATTTTCATTCGAGGACGTGCCTTCCTCTTTGCCCCCTGCTGTCACTAACATTTTGCAGGAGTTCGCTGACGTTTTTCCACAAGACGTGCCACCGGGATTACCACCTATTCGAGGGATTGAGCATCAAATTGACTTAATTCCCGGTGCTTTGCTACCCAACCGTGCACCATACCATACCAATCCAGAGGAGACGAAGGAGATTATGCATCAAGTACAAGAACTGCTCGACAAAGGTTATATACGCGAATCCCTTAGTCCTTGTGTTGTTCCTATCATTTTAGTGCCGAAAAAGGATGGTACGTCGCGTATGTGCGTTGATTGTAGAGGCATTAATAATATTACTATTCGTTATCGTCATCCTATTCCTAGGCTAGATGATATGCTTGATGAATTGAGTGGCTCTACAATATTCTCCAAAGTTGATTTGCGTAGTGGATACCATCAAATTCATATGAAATTGGGTGATGAATGGAAAACAGCATTTAAAACTAAGTTTGGATTATATGAGTGGTTAGTCATGCCTTTTGGGTTAACTAATGCACCTAGTACTTTCATGAGGTTAATGAACAAAGTTTCACGTGCTTTCATTGGACGATTTGTGGTAGTTTACTTTGATGACATATTGATTTATAGCAAATCTTTGGAGGAACATTTGGAACATTTACGTGTTGTTTTTATTGCTCTACGTGATGCACGTTTGTTTGGAAACCTTGGAAAGTGCACTTTTTGCACCGACCGAGTATCTTTTCTTGGCTATGTTGTTACTCCACAGGGAATTGAAGTTGATAAAGCCAAGATTGAAGCTATTGAGAGTTGGCCGCAGCCCAAAACGGTCACACAAGTGAGGAATTTCCTTGGCCTCGCTGGTTTCTATAGGCGTTTTGTGAGAGATTTCAGCACCATTGCTGCACCTCTCAACGAGCTTACAAAGAAGGATGTGCCTTTTGTTTGGGGTACCACACAGGAAGAAGCCTTCACGGTATTGAAAGATAAGTTGACACATGCTCCTTTACTCCAACTTCCTAATTTCAATAAGACTTTTGAGCTTGAATGTGATGCTAGTGGAATTGGATTAGGAGGTGTGTTATTACAAGATGGAAAACCTGTTGCATACTTTTCTGAAAAATTGAGTAGGCCTAGTCTGAACTATTCTACTTATGATAAAGAATTATATGCTCTTGTTTGGACCTTAGAAACATGTCAACATTATTTATGGCCCAAGGAATTTGTTATACATTCTGATCATGAATCTTTGAAACACATTAAAAGTCAAGCAAAACTGAACCGTAGACATGCTAAATGGGTTGAATTCATTGAGACTTTCCCTTATGTCATTAAACACAAGAAGGGTAAAGAAAATGTTATTGCTGATGCCTTGTCTCGTCGTTATACTATGCTTTCACAACTTGACTTTAAAATATTTGGTTTGGAGACCATCAAAGATCAATATGTTCATGATGCTGAATTTAAAGATGTATTGCAGAATTGTAAGGAAGGGAGAACTTGGAACAAGTTCGTTCTTAACGATGGTTTTCTGTTTCGTGCTAACAAGCTATGCATTCCAGCTAGCTCCGTTCGTCTTTTGTTGTTGCAGGAGGCGCATGGAGGAGAATTAATGGGACACTTTGGCGTCAAGAAGACGGAGGATATACTTGCTACACATTTCTTTTGGCCAAAGATGAGACGGGATGTTGAGCGTTTTGTTGCTCGCTGCACTACATGTCAAAGAGCTAAGTCACGACTCAATCCTCATGGTTTATATATGCCTTTGCCTGTACCTAGTGTTCCTTGGGAGGATATATCTATGGACTTTGTTTTAGGTTTACCTCGAACAAAGAAGGGGAGGGATAGCATATTTGTTGTCGTGGATAGGTTCTCGAAAAAGGCACACTTTATACCATGTCATAAAAGCGATGATGCTGTTAATGTTGCTGATTTGTTCTTTCGTGAAATTATTCGCTTACATGGTGTGCCAAATACTATTGTTTCAGATCGTGATACTAAATTTCTTAGCCACTTTTGGAGATGTTTATGGGCCAAGTTGGGGACTAAGCTGCTTTTTAGTACTACTAGTCACCCCCAAACTGATGGACAAACTGAAGTAGTCAATAGAACATTGTCTACTATGCTTAGGGCTGTTTTGAAGAATAACAAGAAAATGTGGGAAGAATGCTTGCCTCATATTGAATTTGCTTATAATCGTTCATTGCATTCTACTACTAAGATGTGCCCTTTTGAAATTGTGTATGGTTTCCTACCTCGTGCACCTATTGATTTGTTGCCTCTTCCATCTTCAGAGAAGGTTAATTTTGATGCTAAAGAACGTTCTGAATTGATTTTAAAAATGCATGAGTTAACTAAGGAAAACATTGAGCGTATGAATGCTAAATATAAACTTGCTGGAGATAAGGGTAGAAAACATGTTGTGTTTGCGCCTGGAGATCTTGTTTGGTTACATTTGCGCAAAGATAGATTTCCTAATCTGCGCAAATCAAAGCTAATGCCACGTGCTGATGGTCCTTTTAAGGTGTTAGAGAAAATAAATGATAATGCATATAAACTTGAGCTACCTGTAGATTTTGGGGTTAGTCCCACTTTTAACATTGCAGATTTGAAGCCTTATTTGGGTGAGGAAGATGCGCTTCCGTCGAGGACGACTTCATTTCAAGAAGGGGAGGATGATGAGGACATCAATACCACTGTTACACCCACAGCCCCAACTGTTACATATAGTGGACCAATTACTAGAGCTCGCGCACGCCAATTAAATTACCAGGTACTTTCGTTTCTTGGTAATGATTCTAATGTTCATGAGATTATGATGCTGCCTAAATTGGATACATTTGTTTTGCTTACAAATGAAGGGCCTAGCTTGGAGAAGGATGAACATTGGGGCAAGAACACGCATGGAGTTGATGGCATGCGCAAGGGGATCAAGAACGGAGTTACAAGTGATGATTTCAGGACTTTGAAGCCGCCATAAGGAGAGCATGAAGCCTTGGACGAAATATACAAGATGCCACTTCATAATATTCGTCCATAGGCTATTTTAGGTGCTGCGTCACCTTATTAATGGGCCAGGCCCATGTAATTTCGAAATACTTAAGTATAGGCTATTTTTAGAGTCCGTATGTGTGGGGAAACAAGAGTTAGGGTTGGCTTCGGACCCCACCCTCAAGGGACACGAAATTCCCCCCTCTTCCTCCATATATACAGCCCTTAGGGCGTCGTTTAGACTTCGGGTTTTCTATAGATTAAAAGTTCGCCATAGCTGCAACTTCGCATACTTCGTTTGTGTCCAACGACCAGACCAAGACGTCACAGAATCCCACCTTGATCAATAAAGCTTTCATCTTATATTCGCAATATCCCGATTGCAATCTCAGTTTCTTGCTTGTTCTTCGTTTGCTCGCAGGAAACAGACCCTCGTGGTCAGGTTGATCGTGCTCCGGCGTGGTCAATAACCCTCGGAAGTTGGTTTAGCGATTGCTAAGGCGCGACGTCTCGCAGGTTCGTAGTCAGATCGTCAAGGTCGACTCCCACAGAAAACGATAGCCACCATCTCATCGAAACATCGGGACACCTTAGCCTCTATCAATTTTGCACTACATAATCTATTGCATAGCGAGGGATGTCCTGCAGAAAATGGTAGGATTGTTAAAGAAAATATGGTAACATGCAAATATGGGCCCAAATTGAAAGAACTGTACATCAGTTGAAATCGAAGGACAAAAGTCTATAATTAAACACATAGGGTAAACATGATGTCATGGGAATATGTGTAGGATCGGAAGTATGTCTAGAGGGGGGGATTAGACTACTTGACCAAATAAAAATCTAGCCTTTTCCCAATTTTAGTTCTTGGCAGATTTTAGCTATCTTAGCACAAGTCAAGCAATCTCCACACAATTCAAGCAAGCATGCAAAAGAGTATATGAGTAGCGGAAAGTAAAGCATGCAACTTGCAAGAATGTAAAGGGAAGGGTTTGGAGGATTCAAACGCAATTGGAGAGACGGATGTTTTTGGCGTGGTTCCAATAGGTGGTGCTATCGTACATCCACGTTGATGGAGACTTCAACCCACGGAGGGTAACGGTTGCGCGAGTCCACGGAGGGCTCCACCCACGAAGGGTCCACGAAGAAGCAACCTTGTCTATTCCATCATGGCCATCGCCCATGAAGGACTTGCCTCACTAGCGGTAGATCCTCACGAAGTAGGCGATCTCCTTGCCCTTACAAACTCCTTGGTTCAACTCCACAATCTTGTCGGAGGCTCCCAAGTGACACCTAGCCAATCTAGGAGACACCACTCTCCAAGAAGTAACAAATGGTGCGTTGATGATGAACTCCTTGATCTTGTGCTTCAAATGATAGTCTCCCCAACACTCAACTCTCTCTCTCACAGGATTTGGATTTGGTGGAAAGAAGATTTGAGTGGAAAGCAACTTGGGGAAGGCTAGAGATCAAGATTCATATGGTTGGAATGGAATATCTTGAGCTCAACACAAGTGTAGGTGGTTCTCTCTCAGAACATGTGTATTGGAAGTGTAGGTATGTTCTGATGGCTCTCTCCTCGAATGAAGAGTGGGTGGAGGGGTATATATAGCCTCCACACAAAATCTAACCGTTACACACAATTTGCCAAACTCGGTGAGATCGAATGGTTAAACTCGGTCGGACCGATTCAGCAAACCTAGTGACCATTAGGATTTTCGGTGGGACTAAGATGCAACTCGGTAGGACCGATATGGTTAGGGTTAGGGCATAACGTAATCTCGGTGTGACCGATTTTGGTAATAAGCTAACCAGAGAGTTGGTCAGGTAAACTCGGTGGGACCGATTCGCTCATCTCAGTGAGACCGAAATGTTACAAAAGGGAAACAGAGAGTTTACATTTCAATCTCGGTGGGACCGATCGCTCACTTCGGTTAGACCGAAACGTTACAAAGGGAAACAGAGAGATTGCAATCCCATCTCGGTGAGACCAAGATCCCTATCGGTGAAACCGATTTGGCTAGGGTTTGTGGCAGTGGCTATGACATTTGAAACTCGGTGGCGCCGGATGGAAAGAATCGGTGGGGCCGAGTTTGACTTTTGGTTTAGGTCATATGTGGATGTGGTAAGATAGTTGAGGGTTTTGGAGCATATCACTAAGCACATGAAGCAAGAGGCTCATTAAGCAACACCTCATCCCTCCTTGATAGTATTGGCTTTTCCTATAGACTCAATGTGATCTTGGATCACTAAAATATAAAATGTAGAGTCTTGATCTTGAAGCTTGAGCCAATCCTTTGTTCTTAGAATTTGAGGGATCCACTTTCCTCATCCATGCCATGCCATTCATTGAGCTTTTCCTGAAATATTAATCTTGGAATAATGTTAGCTCAATGAGCTATATGTTGTTAGGAATTACCAAAACCACCCAGGGATAGTTGCACTTTCAATCTCCCCTTTTTTGGTAATTGATGACAACATATAGATCAAAGCTTCGACAAATGATAATAAGAGTGAAAAGATATCATCGCTTTGAGAAGTATGTGATAAGCAAGAGCTCCCCCTAAATTTGTGCATATTTTAAGATTTGCTTTGGACTGCAAATGCACAATGAGTTAGGATCATGGGTTACTCTTCCATGTCACATACATCTTGGTGGAGCACTCAAAATGATAAGAATAAAATACATGCACTCATCACCAAGCAAAGTGAGTGATCATATAAGGATAAGTAAGATAATATCATCCAACAAGCATAAGTGTAGCTTATGATCAAACACATGATCATCAATGTCTCACAAATAAAAGCATAGTATCTCAAGCAAGCAAACAAAATTCAACCAAGAAGACAAGAGAGAACAAAAGCAAACTCTCTCTCTCTCTCTCTCGAAGCCTATGATCTATACATTTTTCTCCCCCTTTGGCAACAAGTTACCAAAAAGTTCATAGAAAATGCATAGCACTAAGACGACTCTCAGGCTTGGTCTTCAGGTGGTGGAGTCCGGATAACGCCAAGGACGAAGGCTTCAGTTGAAGTAGATGGAGCTGCTCGGGTAGGTGCTGGAGCTGGTGGTACTGAGGCTGTAGGTGGTGCAGAAGTAGTGGCTCTGGTGTCAGGAACTGGCACTGCAGATGATCTCTGAGCTCTAGGCACTCTGGCAAAAGCATCAGTTGTTGTTTTGCCCTTCCTCTCCTGCATATCATCCTGTAATTGCTCCACAGCAGACTGAATCTCAGTTACTTTCACATCTAAGTCATAGAACTTTTGTTCCATGATTCTTTCCAAGCTCTCTTGGTTTCGAGTCCGGGTGGCCAGTCCTTTCTCAATTCTCAGAGTTGATGCTATCAGATAATCGAGCTGCTCCTGCTTGTTCTTCGAAAAGTACTCAGATGCCTCCTCTTGAGTTGGCATCTTGGAAGCTTTCTCCATCTTTTCCTTCTCCTTCTTTGCTTGAGCTTGTGCTGATGATGGTTCATTCTCATTCATCACAACTAGATGGATGGGCAGGTGTTCCTTATCCAACAGGTATGTGCATGTGCCCATCTTCGAGTAAATCAATTCCTGAATATGTGGGGCATATCCATAGCTCCTCTTCGATCAGCTGTTGTCCTCTTGATGGTCTCAACTATGAGGCTCATGACCTTGAACTTCTGTGGCACATCAAATATGTGAAGCAAGTTAATTGCATGCCCTCTGATCATGCTATGGTCACCTGACTTGGGCAAAAGAGTGTGCCTTAGAATCCAGTTGATTGTAGGCAGCCCTAACAGAAGAAAATGAACTGATCCAAACTTGTAAGTCTCAAGAGCTTTGTCTGGGATCTCCTTATACATGTTTGACATGGAATTGTGATCCATCTTCTTCTTGGCATAGACATCCAAGTCATCTTCTTGCTCTTCTGGGGCATTGATCAGCTAAGCCCATTCTGCAACTGTAGACTGGTATCTAGTGCCTTCAGACATCCATACTATCCTACCATCTGGATAGAAATGTGCTGTGGAGTAGAATTGCATTATGAGCTCCTCATTCCACTTTGTGAGCTTCTGCCCAACAAAGTCTGCAACTCCACAAGCTTTGAAGTTGTCAAGCACTCTAGGATAGTGTTCTTCATTCTCCTTGATATACTCCCAGTCGACCCACCTCATATCACACACTATGGATTTCTTGTCTAGCAGCACTGTCTCATAGAAGTCTTGCTATTCCTTTGTGTGGAACCTGTAATCAACAGATGTCCTTCTCCTTGTAGCATATGGATCTGCTTCTCTCCATTTCCTCAATCCTGAATCTCTCCTGATCTTCATGTTCTCAGCCACATGATGAGCATTGTTGTGGTCTGGAATCTTGGGTTTGAGCTTCCTTAGAACTTGTCCTTCTTCTTCTTGTTTCAGCAGCAACATCAAGCACTGGGGCCTTATTCTTCTCAGCAGCAGATATGTTACTAGTGTTTCTCTTTGGTGCACTCTTGGGCTTGGAGGCAGCTTTGGGTGTTTCTTTGGGCTTTGATGATGCAGCCCCTGACCTTATAGCATCACCCATAAGCTTCTGTGCCTTGGGTGCTAGTGCAGCAACCTCTTCTTCCTCTTCTTCCTCAGAGTCTCTCCTCATGGAGGGTTTGCCAAGAACTCTGGCAGTAGTGGTTCTGACTCTCTTTTTCTTCTTGTCTTGGCCAACAGCTTCTTCTTCAGACTCCATGGTAAACTTCATGGTTTCTTCAGTTGTAGCCTTCCTAGGTTTGGAAGTGGGAACTCTCCTTGCAGGTGCCTTCTTCTGCATTCCTGGCTTAACTGAAGTAGTTGTGCCATATTCCTTCTTGAGCACTTTCTTCTTTGAGGTGGCTTCCTCTTCCTCTGCCACATAATCTTCATCCTCAGATTCTGAAGTTCTTTTCTTGCTTGCTCTAGTGGCAGCCTTGGGCAAGTTGCTTGGGGTGCTTCTGCTACCCTCATCAGAGCTACTAGAGGGACTAGTGCCCTCACTCAAGTGAATCTGCTCCTCTGACTTGTTCTGGCTGTCACTTTGGTTAGACATGTTGCAAACAGTGACTGTAGACCCTGTGAATAGATTGTAGATGAGATAGAGTGGATGAGCATCACAAAATGCAGAGGTTTTTGCAAAATAATGAGTCAAAAACTTAGTTTTAGTTTTCCACAGAAAGCATTTCGGATCTACCGATTTGCAAACTCGGTGATACCAAAGCAGCTTTTGGAACCTAAACTAGTGAACTTAGTCAGACCGAGTCACAGTTCGGTGGCACCGAGACTGCTAGGGTTTCACAAAGTCCTGAACTCGGTCACACCGATTTGCAATTCTCGGTCAGACCGAGAACCACATGTGCAATGGCATTGGCCGAATCGGTGGAACCGAGTTCTGCAACTCGGTGGGTCCGAGATGGTTTCAGCGGAAACCTAAACCTAAATTTTCGAATCACATCTATTCTAAGGATTGTTTTGACTGGATAGAGGTGTTTCAATCGTAGCAAGAATCATAATGAACACAATGTGCTAGAAATCAGACGGGGATAGCACTGTGATCGAGTCCATACCCTAGTTCGGCGATGAACTCACTACGGCGGCAACGGCAGAGACGAAATCCGTTGACGGCAGCGGAGACAGGCGACAGGAGGCGGCTGGCGATGAGGAGGACGATCCGGAGACCCAGTAGGCAGAGCAAGCTATGCGCGGGCGAAGAGGTTCCGAAGAACTTTCCAAAATTTTGCCCGTGAGTATATATAGCCCGACCCTGTCGGTGTGACCGAGTGGAACAACTCGGTGGCACCGAGATGCATAACTGTTGACAGTTACAGCAACTCGGTGTGACCGAAAAGTTCAAATCGGTTGCACCAAGATGAAAACCTAGATCGACTTAGTGATCTTAGTATGACCGAAATGGAGGAATCGGTCAGACCGAAACACACAAAGAAGTTTTGGAAGTTTAAGTCTATGACAAATCGGGGAGTGCTCCTCACACAGAGTGGTTTGAATCTGACTTGATCAAATTTTGTGATGTAGCATGAATAGAGTTTGAGACGAGAAAAGCATAGATAGCTAGAGAGGGTTCTTAGGCATTCTTGTCCATCCACTTGGCAAAAGAAAAGAAGACCAATCAATCAAAACAACAAGTGGATGTCCTCGAATGAGTAAAATGTGCAATCAACATGCTCACACAATAAAATGGCAAATGAAATATGTGGCAAAGCATGCACAACCAATTCTAGCATCTATCAAGCAATTGGCGATGACTAGGTCATCTATATATGAGTATATTGACTTAGGAGTCAAATGAGAACATTTGATCATAGGTCATACTCATCGTTTAAGCACAAGTGGGGTTACCACTTTTACATAAAGCATTGTTGTGTTCACACCATTAGAGTTGCTTTAGCTCAATTCTTAGAGTAAAGCTCCCCCTAGATGTGAGATCCCCCCTAAGAGGGATGAACTAACCTTGGGTTTTGTCGATGATGACTTCATGTAGATGTTGAAGATGTGGATGCTCAATGTTGATGTAGATCATTTGGAGCTATCCATTGGAGTGAGTTGCACTTTCAATACCTACACGGGTTAGTCCCGCAAGGAACAAACAAGGACATCCATAGACATAGAGTGATGCACACACAAGATGATGTCTATGAAAGCTTTTAGGTTACCTTGTCCCTTGTCTTACCAACAAGAGGGTTTGTGACTCCTTGAACTAGTGCAAGATGTGGAAGTTGATTGCACTTGTTCTTGCCAAGATGATAAGAATGAAGTATGTTGGCGGAGTCACCCTCAAGAACTCTCTAGTTCTTCTTCTTCTGGATCCACACCATCTTGATGGTAATCCTTGGTGTTGTAGTTGTACTTGATGAAGTGGAACTTGAAGTAGTCTTGGGAACCCACTTGACTAAGGTCTTGGGAGCTTCTTCAAATGCATCAATTTCCTCTTGAAGCTTGTCCTTGCCTTTTTGCTTGTGGTCTTGTGGTGGAAGATCATCTTGAGCTTGTGTCCCTTTGAAAGAAGTGGGATCATACTTCTCTTGTTGAGGAACAAACTTCGTCTTGGGGTATTGATCTTCTTCCCACTCAACTCCATTGGCATTGAACTTTCGTTCAAAACCAACACCTTGATTCTTCCGGTGCCTTCCTTGCTTGCGTACAATTTCCTCGAATTGCTTACTTCCGGCAAGGCTCTTGTAAACTCCTTTCTCTATAATTCCCTTCAATAAGCTATTTTCTTGCTCAAGTGTAACTTGGCTAAGAGAATCATTAGTGGAAGCAAGAGAACTACTAGAAGCAACAATATTGGATTTAGCATGATCATTGTTACTACTAGAGGAAGAATCTTTCTTGTTCTTGTTACTAGACTTGACTTGAGGCATGTAAGTGGATAAGAGTAAACGCTTGGCAATGTAAGAAGAACTTTTCTTACGAAGATCATCATTGATTGCTTTTAAGAACTCATGCTCTTGCTCAAGGTTGAGTTTTTCAAAGCGTAATTTCTCATGAGTCCTTAAAAGTTCTCGATGATCTCCTAAGATAGTTTCATGAGCTAACTTAAGAGTGTTTAGTTCCTTAGTTAGAGACTCAATCTTCTCCTTATCATTGTCATTCGTTTTAGCATGATTAATTGACGTTTCATCATAGTATTCATCACTAGAGTTGTCAACAAGTAAATCATCATCACCTAACAAGTCATCTTCATCACTACTGAAATCAACATACTCGGGGTGTGATACCTTTGGGCCTTTAGCCATGAAGCATGTTCCAACTCCTTCATTTGGTGAGTCAAATATGTCGTAGGAGTTGGTTGACACAAGTGCTAGACCGGCAACACCTTCACCTTGAGTATATTCGGAATCAGAGTGATAGCTTCTCTCGGAGTGGTTGATAGAGGCTAAGGTGTCCCGATGTTTCGATGAGATGGTGGCTATCGTTTTCTGTGGGAGTCGACCTTGACAATCCAACTACGAACGTGCGAGACGTCGCGCCTTAGCAACCGCTAAACCAACTTCCGAGGGTTATTGACCACGCCGGAGCACGATCAACCTGACCATGAGGGTCTGTTTCCTGCGAGCAAATGAAGAACAAGCAAGAAATTGAGATTGCAATCGGGATATTGCGAATATAAGATGAAAGCTTTATTGATCAAGGTGGGGTTCTGTGACGTCTTGGTCTGGTCGTTGGACACAAACGAAGTACGCGAAGTTGCAGCTATGGCGAACTTTTAATCTAAACAAAACCCAAAGTCTAAACGACGCCCTAAGGGCTGTATATATGGAGGAAGAGGGGGGAATTTCGTGGCCCTTGAGGGTGGGGTCCGAAACCAACCCTAACTCTTGTTTCCCCACACATACGGACTCTAAAAATAGCCTATACTTAAGTATTTCGAAACTACATGGGCCTGGCCCATTAATAAGGTGACGCAGCACCTAGGATAGCCTATGGACGAATATTATGAAGTGGCATCTTGTATATTTCGTCCAAGGCTTCATGCACTCCTTATGGCGGCTTCAAAGTCCTGAAATCATCACTTGTAACTCTGTTCTTGATCCCCTTGCGCATGCCATCAACTCCATGCGTGTTCTTGCTCCAATGTTCATCCTTCTCCAAGCTAGGCCCTTCATTTGTAAGCAAAACAAATGTATCCAATTTAGGCAGCATCATAATCTCATGAACATTAGAATCATTACCAAGAAACGGAAGTACCTGGTAATTTAATTGGCGTGCGCGAGCTCTAGTAATTGGTCCAGTATATGTAACGGTAGGGGCTGTGGTTGTAACAATGGTATTGATGTCCTCATCGTCCTCCCCTTCTTGAAATGAAGTCGTCCTCGACGGAAGCGCATCTTCCTCACCCAAATAAGGCTTCAAATCTGCAATGTTAAAAGTGGGACTAACCCCAAAATCTATAGGTAGCTCAAGTTTATATGCATTATCATTTATTTTCTCTAACACCTTAAAAGGACCATCAGCACGTGGCATTAGCTTTGATTTGCGCAGATTAGGAAATCTATCTTTACGCAAATGTAACCAAACAAGATCTCCAGGCGCAAACACAACATGTTTTCTACCCTTATCTCCAGCAAGTTTATATTTAGCATTCATACGCTCAATGTTTTCCTTAGTTAACTCATGCATTTTTAAAATCAATTCAGAACGTTCTTTAGCATCAAAATTAACCTTCTCTGAAGATGGAAGAGGCAACAAATCAATAGGTGCACGAGGTAGGAAACCATACACAATTTCAAAAGGGCACATCTTAGTAGTAGAATGCAATGAACGATTATAAGCAAATTCAATATGAGGCAAGCATTCCTCCCACATTTTCTTATTACACTTCAAAACAGCCCTAAGCATAGTAGACAAAGTTCTATTGACTACTTCAGTTTGGCCATCAGTTTGGGGGTGACAAGTAGTACTAAAAAGCAGTTTAGTCCCCAACTTAGCCCATAAACATCTCCAAAAGTGGCTAAGAAATTTAGTATCACGATCTGAAACAATAGTATTTGGCACACCATGCAAGCGAATAATTTCACGAAAGAACAAATCAGCAACATTAACAGCATCATCGCTTTTATGACATGGTATAAAGTGTGCCATTTTCAAGAATCTATCCACGACAACAAATATGCTATCCCTCCCCTTCTTTGTTCGAGGTAAACCTAAAACAAAGTCCATAGATATATCCTCCCAAGGAACACTAGGTACAGGCAAAGGCATATATAAACCATGAGGATTGAGTCATGACTTAGCTTTTTGACATGTAGTGCAGCAAGCAATAAAACGCTCAACATCCCGTCTCATCTTTGGCCAAAAGAAATGTGTAGCAAGTACGTCCTCCATCTTCTTCACGCCAAAGTGTCCCATTAATCCTCCTCCATGCGCCTCCTGCAACAACAAAAGACGAACGGAGCTAGCTGGAATGCATAGCTTGTTAGCACGAAACACAAATCCATCGTTAACGACAAACTTGTTCCACATTCTTCCTTCTTTACAATTCTGCATTACATCTTTAAAATCAGCATCATGCACATATTGATCTTTGATGGTCTCCAAACCAAATATTTTGAAGTCAAGTTGTGAAAGCATAGTATAGCGACGAGACAATGCATCAGCAATAACATTTTCTTTTCCCTTCTTGTGTTTAATGACATAAGGGAAAGTCTCAATGAATTCAACCCATTTAGCATGTCTACGATTCTGTTTAGCTTGACTTTTAATATGTTTCAAAGATTCATGATCAGAATGTATAACAAACTCTTTGGGCCATAAATAATGTTGCCATGTTTCTGATGAGGACATCAATACAATTGTTACACCCACAGCCCCTGCTGCTATACATACTGGACCAATTACTAGAGCTCGTGCACGCCAACTAAATTACCAGGTACTTTCGTTTCTTGGTAATGATTCTAATGTTCATGAGAATATGATGCTGCCTAAATTGGATACATTTGTTTTGCTTACAAATGAAGGGCCTAGCTTGGAGAAGGATGAACATTGGAGCAAGAACAAGCATGGAGATGATGGCATGCGCAAGGGAAACAAGAACGGAGTTACAAGTGATGATTTCAGGACTTTGAAGCCACCATAATGGGTGCATGAAGCCTTGGACGAAATATACAAGATGCCACTTCATAAATTTCGCCCCGAGGCTATTTTAGGTGCTGCGTCACCTTATTATTGGGCCAGGCCCATGTAATTTCGAAATACATAAGTATAGGCTATTTTTAGAGTCCGTATGTGTGGGGAAACAAGAGATAGGGTTGATTTCGGACCCCTCCACCAAGGGCCACGAAATTCCCCCCTCTTCCTCCATATATACAGCCCTTAGGGCATCGTTTAGACTTTGCGTTTTGTTTAGATTAAAAGTTCGCCATAGCTGCAACTTCGCGTACTTCGTTTGTGTTCAACGACCAGACAAAGGCGTCACAGAACCCCACCTTGATCAATAAAGCTTTCATCTTATATTCGCAATATCCAGATTGCAATCTCAGTTTCTTGCTTGTTCTTCGTTTGCTCGCAGGAAACAGACCCTCGTGGTCAGGTTGATCGTGCTCCGGCGTGGTCAATAACCTCTCGGAGTTGGTTTAGCGATTGCTAAGGCGCGACGTCCTCGCACGTTCGTAGTCGGATCGTCAAAGTCGACTGCCACCAAAGCGATATCCATCATCTCATCGAAAGACGGGACACCTTTGCCTCTATCATCCAGTATATGTAACAGTAGGGGCTGTGGGTGTAACAATGGTATTGATGTCCTCATCATCCTCCCCTTCTTGAAATGAAGTCGTCCTCGACGGAAGCGCATCTTCCTCACCCAAATAAGGCTTCAAATCTGCAATGTTAAAAGTGGGACTAACCCCAAAATCTACAGGTAGCTCAAGTTTATATGCATTATCATTTATTTTCTCTAACACCTTAAAAGGACCATCAGCACGTGGCATTAGCTTTGATTTGCGCAGATTAGGAAATCTATCTTTACGCAAATGTAACCAAACAAGATCTCCAGGCGCAAACACAACATGTTTTCTACCCTTATCTCCAGCAAGTTTATATTTAGCATTCATACGCTCAATATTTTCCTTAGTT
Source organism: Triticum dicoccoides (assembly GCF_002162155.2). NCBI lineage: Eukaryota > Viridiplantae > Streptophyta > Magnoliopsida > Poales > Poaceae > Triticum > Triticum dicoccoides. Next base: position 375,353,512 of record NC_041382.1, read on the forward strand.
AACTCATGCATTTTTAAAATCAATTCAGAACGTTCTTTAGCATCAAAATTAACCTTCTCTGAAGATGGAAGAGGCAACAAATCAATAGGTGCACGAGGTAGGAAACCATACACAATTTCAAAAGGGCACATCTTAGTAGTAGAATGCAATGAACGATTATAAGCAAATTCAATATGAGGCAAGCATTCTTCCCACATTTTCTTGTTATTCTTCAAAACAGCCCTAAGCATAGTAGACAATGTTCTATTGACTACTTCAGTTTGTCCATCAGTTTGGGGGTGACAAGTAGTACTAAAAAGCAGCTTAGTCCCCAACTTAGCCCATAAACATCTCCAAAAGTGGCTAAGAAATTTAGTATCACGATCTGAAACAATAGTATTTGGCACACCATGTAAGTGAATAATTTCACGAAAGAACAAATCAGCAACATTAACAGCATCATCGCTTTTATGACATGGTATAAAGTGTGCCATTTTCAAGAACCTATCCACGACAACAAATATGCTACCCTCCCCTTCTTTGTTCGAGGTAAACCTAAAACAAAGTCCATAGATATATCCTCCCAAGGAACACTAGGTACAGGCAAAGGCATATATAAACCATGAGGATTGAGTCGTGACTTAGCTCTTTGACATGTAGTGCAGCGAGCAACAAAACGCTCAACATCCCATCTCATCTTTGGCCAGAAGAAATGTGTAGCAAGTATATCCTCCGTCTTCTTGACGCCAAAGTGTCCCATTAATCCTCCTCCATGCGCCTCCTGCAACAACAAAAGACGAACGGAGCTAGCTGGAATGCATAGCTTGTTAGCACGAAACACAAATCCATCGTTAAGAACGAACTTGTTCCAAGTTCTCCCTTCCTTACAATTCTGCAACACATCTTTAAATTCAGCATCATGAACATATTGATCTTTGATGGTCTCCAAACCAAATATTTTAAAGTCAAGTTGTGAAAGCATAGTATAACGACGAGACAAGGCATCAGCAATAACATTTTCTTTACCCTTCTTGTGTTTAATGACATAAGGGAAAGTCTCAATGAATTCAACCCATTTAGCATGTCTACGGTTCAGTTTTGCTTGACTTTTAATGTGTTTCAAAGATTCATGATCAGAATGTATAACAAATTCCTTGGGCCATAAATAATGTTGCCATGTTTCTAAGGTCCAAACAAGAGCATATAATTCTTTATCATAAGTAGAATAGTTCAGACTAGGCCCACTCAATTTTTCAGAAAAGTATGCAACAGGTTTTCCATCTTGTAATAACACACCTCCTAATACAATTCCACTAGCATCACATTCAAGCTCAAAAGTCTTATTGAAATTAGGAAGTTGGAGTAAAGGAGCATGTGTCAACTTATCTTCAATACCGTGAAGGCTTCTTCCTATGCGGTACCCCAAACAAAAGGCACATCCTTCTTTGTAAGCTCGTTGAGAGGTGCAGCAATGGTGCTGAAATCTCTCACAAAACGCCTATAGAAACCAGCGAGGCCAAGGAAATTCCTCACTTGTGTGACCGTTTTGGGCTGCGGCCAACTCTCAATAGCTTCAATCTTGGCTTTATCAACTTCAATTCCCTGTGGAGTAACAACATTGCCAAGAAAAGATACTCGGTCGGTGCAAAAGGTGCACTTTCCAAGGTTTCCAAACAAACGTGCATCACGTAGAGCAATAAAAACAGCACGTAAATGTTCCAAATGTTCCTCCAAAGATTTGCTATAAATCAATATGTCATCAAAGTAAACTACCACAAATCGTCCAATGAAAGCACGTGAAACTTCGTTAAATGCTGTTTTCCATTCATCACCCAATTTCATATGAATTTGATGGTATCCACTATGCAAATCAACTTTGGAGAATATTGTAGAGCCACTCAATTCATCAAGCATATCATCTAGCCTAGGAATAGGATGACGATAACGAATAGTAATATTATTAATGCCTCTACAATCAACGCACATACGCGACGTACCATCCTTTTCCGGCACTAAAATGATAGGAACAGCACAAGGACTAAGGGATTCGCGTATATAACCTTTGTCGAGCAGTTCTTGTACTTGACGCATTATCTCCTTCGTCTCCTCTGGATTGGTACGGTATGGTGCACGGTTGGGTAGCGAAGCACCGGGAATTAAGTCAATTTGATGCTCAATCCCTCGAATAGGTGGTAATCCCGGTGGCACGTCTTGTGGAAAAACGTCAGCGAACTCCTGCAAAATGTTAGTGACAGCAGGGGGCAAAGAGGAAGGCACGTCCTCAAATGAAAATAATGCCTCTTTGCACACAAAAGCATAGCAAACAGATTTGCTAAAATCTAGCTCATCAATATCAGATTTGGTGGCAAGTAAACATGCACTTTTCAATTTAATTTCAGAAACAACAGTAGATGGTTTATTATTAGGCTTCATTTGGTGCTCAAGTTCTTTTTCCACAATCTGATTCTCACTCTTATTTGTCTCCTGTTTTGCTTTATTAACTCTATTAATATCATCTTTCAAAATGGAATCAGGAGTCATAGGAAGCAAAGTAATATTTTTATCGTTATGAACAAGAGTATACTGATTGTTTCTACCATGGTGTACAGAACTTTTATCAAATTGCCATGGTCTACCAAGTAATAAGGAACATGCTTGCATAGGTACCACATCACAATCAACATAATCAGCATATGTAGAGATACTAAAATGCACACGAACAGTACGTGTTACCTTAACCTTGCCGTTGTTGTTGAACCATTAGATGTAGTAAGGATGTGGATGTGGTCTTGTGGTGAGAGATAGCTTCTCCACCATCTCCATGCTAGCCAAGTTATTGCAGCTCCCTCCATCTATGATCATGCGAACAGAACGTTCCTTCACAACTCCCTTTGTATGGAACAAATTATGCCTCTGATTTTGCTCAGCTTGTGTAACCTGCACACTCAAAACACGTTGAGCAACTAAACATTCATACCTGTCAGCATCTTCAGGAGCCATGTATTGCGTCTCATGATCAGAATCGTCTCCACCGAGTTCTTCATGTGTAATAAGAGCCAAAGTCTCCTCATCATAGTCACTAGCGGACTCATACCCACCATCCTCAGTAACAATCATCACACGCTTAGATGGGCATTCTCTCGCATAATGACCTCCACCCTTGCAACGTCGACAAATAATATCATGTGTTTACCCTGTTGATGCCATGGATGAAGAAGAGCTCTTTGCAGGCCCAGAAGGTGTGCTCTTGGCAGATAGTGGTGATTGTGCCTGCTTTATTGTATCACGGTTGGAGGTGGCAGCCGACGGAGGCGCCGGTGTAGCAGAACGTGTGGAAGCAGATGATGCACGTGGTGTCCATGATGAAGGTCGGCCTGCAGAAAAGTTAGTCCGCGCCAATGCCTGTCGATCCTGCACTTCACGTTCAGCTTTACAAGCAAGATGGAATAAACGAGTGATATTAGTATACTCCTTATACTCTAGAATCGTCTGAATCTCTCTATTTAATCCACCCATAAAACGTGCAAGCATAGCTTCATTCTCCTCAACAATACCACATCTAATCATGCCAGTTTGTAATTCCTGATAATATTCTTCTACAGAATTTTTTCCCTGTCTTAAGCGCTGCAATTTTTGAAGTAATTCACGTTGATAATATGATGGAACCCAACGAGTACGCATAGCAGTTTTCAAAGCAGCCCAAGTAGCCGGAATAGGATATAATATACAATGCTCAGACCACCAAACACATGCAAAACTAGTGAATGCACAAATAGCTGCAGGAACACGTCTCTCCTCGGGATATTGTAAACATGTAAATTATTGTTCAGTTTCTAACTCCCAAGTAAGATATATATCAGGAACATATCTACCCTCAAATGATGGAATATTCAATTTTAGTTTAGGGAGATGGTCATGATCTCGTACCTGAGGGTGAGCCCTACCATTGCCATTATTTGCATGTGGACGACCTGGTGGTTGCTGTGCTGGTGGTGGCACGTAGTTCTGATTTTGATCAACCTCATCCTCATAATCTCCCACATAATCATCCTCCTCCACATCAGCAGTAGGAGCCACAGAAGTATCAACAGCAGCACCAGCAGTTTGGCCCAACTGAAGAGGGACACGGCTCGCTCGGCGGAGGGCTGTTTCCCGACGTGGAGGTAGTCGATGTTGTTGCTGTTATTGCAGAGGTGCGGCAGGAGCAGTCGGTGGTGATGGTGGAAAACGCGAAAGCAATTCAGCAAACTTGTTATCGAGCTTTGTTTCAAACATCTTCTCCATGCCATCTATCTTCTCCATGGCCTCTTCAAATCTGTTTATCACATCTTGCACCTGTCCACTCATCATTTGCTGAAACGTATCATGAAGCTCCTTGTTTGTCAAGTTCTCCCAGTCAGTCTCGTCGGCTTGTGATCCTGGCATGGTTAGCAGCAATAGAAACACACAAGAATATGATCCTACAGACTACTAACAAGTGGTGGTGGTGGCGGGTGTCACAAATCCGTCAAGCAAATCTCAAATTCTTACCAGTTCTTACCCAGCAGCAGGCGGTGATCGGCAACCGTTGTAGTCAAAACTTCTCAAAAGCTTGGATAGAGCGATTGCCAGGGAGAGTCAAACGCACGACGTAGATGTATGTGGAGCTGGGAAGGCTTATAGTATGGTAGCAAAAAGGGTCAGCAATAATCAATTCAGAGATGCAAAGTTGAATAAATGCTCAACGACGGTACTGTGCTGGTCCTAGGCTAGACCGTGCTAGAGACGCGAGCCTAGAACACTAACAAAATCACGGCGCTGCACGTAAATAAGGGAAAAGCACACTCTGGAACTCTTTTTTTCGCTCTTTCTTTTTTGCGCTCCTTTTTTTTGCGCCTCTTTTTTTTGCGAAAAATCACTATAATGGCGAGTGTCTCAAAACTCTTCCCTCGTCAAACTGATAGGATGTGCACGAATTTTTTTTCACTTTTTTTTCGGAAATCAGGGCAGCGACGACGAAAAAGTGCGACAAAAAATCACTATGATGGCACGTGGCTCAAAAGACTCAGAAAAGCCTAAAAATAGGATAGGGAAAAAAATTTGCCCGTGAAAATTTTGGCCTAAAAACTGCCCGGGGGTCTCCAGAATCTTTTTTTTTCGAGACCTACGCAGGCAAGGAAACACGAATCAAAATTTAGATTGATCTCCAGAACAAACCTAATATGAGAAGAACTCGGATTGGTGGTGGATATATGGTTGTGGTATATGGCAGCGGTGGTGGTATATGGTAGCGGTGGTGGTATATGGATACAGATTGGTGGTGGTATATGGATACGGATTGGTGGTGGTATATGGATATGGATTCAGAGCGGTGGCGGATAAGCAAAAGTGGTAGATGGGCGATGATGATGGTGCGGCGGCGGCGTGACAACTTATGACCAGAACTCGAAACTCTAAAAGACTAGACTCTAAGACCAGCAACTTGACACAACGATGCAACCGCAAATTCAACAAAGCAAAAACCCTAAAAATATTATGCAAAGGCTCAGATTGGTTCGGATATGATGAACTAACCCTAATTTTTTTTCTGGCTTTTTCGTGGACTGTAGGTATGAAGAACAGACTCGATCTAATCCACGAAAAACTGTAAAATCTCACCGAGCAACCTGGAAATCTGATACCACTTGATAGAGGCTAAGGTGTCCCGATGTTTCGATGAGATGGTGGCTATCGTTTTCTGTGGGAGTCAACCTTGACGATCCGACTATGAACGTGCGAGACGTCGCGCCTTAGCAATCGCTAAACCAACTTCCGAGGGTTATTGACCACGCCGGAGCACGATCAACCAGACCACGAGGGTCTGTTTCCTGCGAGCAAACGAAGAACAAGCAAGAAACTGAGATTGCAATCGGGATATTGCGAATATAAGATGAAAGCTTTATTGATCAAGGTGGGGTTCTGTGACGTCTTGGTCTGGTCGTTGGACACAAACGAAGTACGCGAAGTTGCAGCTATGGCGAACTTTTAATCTAAACAAAATCCAAAGTCTAAACGACGCCCTAAGGGCTGTATATATGGAGGAAGAGGGGAGAATTTCGTGGCCCTTGAGGGTGGGGTCCGAAACCAACCCTAACTCTTGTTTCCCCACACATACGGACTCTAAAAATAGCCTATACTTAAGTATTTCGAAATTACATGGGCCTGGCCCATTAATAAGGTGACGCAGCACCTAGAATAGCCTATGGACGAATATTATGAAGTGGCATCTTGTATATTTCGTCCAAGGCTTCATGCACTCCTTATGGTGGCTTCAAAGTCCTGAAATCATCACTTGTAACTCCGTTCTTGATCCCCTTGCGCATGCCATCAACTCCATGTGTGTTCTTGCTCCAATGTTCATCCTTCTCCAAGCTAGGCCCTTCATTTGTAAGCAAAACAAATTTATCCAATTTAGGCAGCATCATAATCTCATGAACATTAGAATCATTACCAAGAAACGAAAGTACCTGGTAATTTAATTGGCGTGCGCGGGCTCTAGTAATTGGTCCAGTATATGTAATAGTAGGGGCTGTGGGTGTAACAATGGTATTGATGTCCTCATCAGTGGTTGTCGGAGTCGGAGCCAGATACCCATTCACCAACATGATCTTGATGTCTTCGTTTTGTGTAGCTCCTTGATGACTTGTCCTTTCTTTCCGAATCCTTGCTTCTCCGTGAGGGTCTTCGTTCATAACGATCATCTCTACTCCTTCTTTCTCTAGATGGTGATTCTTCTCTTCTACTTATTCTCTTGGGAGAATCTTCTCTTCTCTTGTAGGGAGTCGTACACTCATTGGAATAGTGTCTGGGCCTGTCACAATTGTAGCAGTTTCGCTGTCGACTACAAGATCTTTTGTCATTGTAGGACCTTGACTTGGAGCTTCTATCTTTGCTTCTACTCTTGTAGAACTTGTTGAAGTTCTTCACCATTAAGCTCAATTCTTCATTGAAGGTTTGTTTCTCACTTGATGATGTGGGGGCTTCACATGAGGCTTTGTAAGCACCACTTGATTTGTTGTGAAGTTCCTATTTATCCTTGAGTGACATCTCATGAGCAACAATTCTTCCAATGACTTCCGTTGGCTTGAGATCTTTGTAATTGGGCATCATTTGGATCAATGTGCACACGGTATCATATTTTCCATCCAAGGCTCTTAGGATCTTCTTGATGATGAATCTATCGGTCATCTCTTCACTCCCTAAGCCGGCAATCTCATTTGTGATAAGAGCAAGCCTAGAGTACATTTCAGCGACACCTTCACCATCCTTCATTTTGAACTTGTCAAGTTGACTTTGAAGCACATCCAATTTGGATTCCTTGACGGAGTCGGTACCTTCGTGCATATCAATCAAAGTATCCCAAATTTCCTTTGCATTCTCAAGACGGCTGATTTTGTTGAATTCTTCGGGGCACAATCCGTTGAAGAGGATATCACAAGCTTGAGCGTTGTATTGCAGCATCTTCAACTCTTCCACGGTAGCTTCACGGTTCGGTTCTTTCCCATCAAAGAATTCACCTTGCAAACCAATACACACAATAGCCCAAACGGCGGGGTTATGTCCAAGAATATGCATTTTCATCTTATGCTTCCAACTAGCAAAATTAGTTCCATCAAAGTAAGGACCTCTACGGTGATAATTTCCCTTGCTAGATGCCATACTCTCCTAGGTTGTGAAACCAAGGCTATGACCACCAAAAGCTATGGAAATCAAAGCAAATGGAGACCAAAGCTCTGATACCACTTGTAGGATCGGAAGTATGTCTAGAGGAGGGGATTAGACTACTTGACCAAATAAAAATCTAGCATTTTCCCAATTTTAGTTCTTGGCAGATTTTAGCTATCTTAGCACAAGTCAAGCAATCTCCACACAATTCAAGCAAGCATGCAAAAGAGTATATGAGCAGCGGAAAGTAAAGCATGCAACTTGCAAGAATGTAAAGGGAAGGGTTTGGAGGATTCAAACGCAATTGGAGACATGGATGTTTTTGGCGTGGTTCCGATAGGTGGTGCTATCGTACATCCACGTTGATGGAGACTTCAACCCACGGAGGGTAACGGTTGCACGAGTCCACGGAGGGCTCCACCCACGAAGGGTCCACGAAGAAGCAACCTTGTCTATTCCATCACGCCCATCGCCCACGAAGGACTTGCCTCACTAGCGGTAGATCTTCACGAAGTAGGCGATCTCCTTGCCCTTACAAACTCCTTGGTTCAACTCCACAATCTTGTCGGAGGCTCCCAAGTGACACCTAGCCAATCTAGGAGACACCACTCTCCAAGAAGTAACAAATGGTGTGTTGATGATGAACTCCTTGCTCTTGTGCTTCAAATGATAGTCTCCCCAACACTCAACTCTCTCTCACAGGAATTTGATTTGGTGGAAAGAAGATTTGAGTGGAAAGCAACTTGGGGAAGGCTAGATATCAAGATTCATATGGTTGGAATGGAATATCTTGAGCTCAACACAAGTGTAGGTGGCTCTCTCTCAGAACATGTGTATTGGAAGTGTAGGTATGTTCTGATGGCTCTCTCCTCGAATGAAGAGTGGGTGGAGGGGTATATATAGCCTCCACACAAAATCTAACCGTTACACACAATTTGCCAAACTCGGTGAGACCGAATGGTTAAACTTGGTCGGAACGATTCAGCAAACCTAGTGACCGTTAGGATTTTCGGTGGGACTGAGATGCAACTCGGTAGGACCGATATGGTTAGGGTTAGGGCATAACGTAATCTCGGTGTGACCGATTTTGGTAATAAGCTAACCAGAGAGTTGGTCAGGTAAACTCGGTGGGACCGATTCGCTCATCTCAGTGAGACCGAAATGTTACAAAAGGGAAACAGAGAGTTTACATTTCAATCTCGGTGGGACCGATCGCTCACTTCGGTTAGACCGAAACGTTACAAAGGGAAACAGAGAGATTGCAATCCCATCTCGGTGAGACCAAGATCCCTATCGGTGAAACCGATTTGGCTAGGGTTTGTGGCAGTGGCTATGACATTTGAAACTCGGTGGCGCCGGATGGAAAGAATCGGTGGGGCCGAGTTTGACTTTTGGTTTAGGTCATATGTGGATGTGGTAAGATAGTTGAGGGTTTTGGAGCATATCACTAAGCACATGAAGCAAGAGGCTCATTAAGCAACACCTCATCCCTCCTTGATAGTATTGGCTTTTCCTATAGACTCAATGTGATCTTGGATCACTAAAATATAAAATGTAGAGTCTTGATCTTGAAGCTTGAGCCAATCCTTTGTTCTTAGAATTTGAGGGATCCACTTTCCTCATCCATGCCATGCCATTCATTGAGCTTTTCCTGAAATATTAATCTTGGAATAATGTTAGCTCAATGAGCTATATGTTGTTAGGAATTACCAAAACCACCTAGGGATAGTTGCACTTTCAATATGAGAGTAATCGAAAGAACAATACATCATTAATTTGCCTAATATAGAAAGAAGAGGGGGATAATCCCCTTTGACATATATGGTGCATGTGGCACCTTTTATCCAAATGTAGCAGTATTTAGAATATGTTCAGGAAAGTAGGCCATGCCAACCAATTTAGGGTGAGATTGAACATACCACGCGCGTCCTCAAGTTATCTGGTACGATGAGATGGAATCTCTGGCGGCGGTGGCCAAGTCCTGAAGTGTCGATGCACTGTACATTCTATGAATGAAAGAAAACCCTCAAATTAGCTCGAATAAAAATGAATTCACGGCGATTTCTGCTGGGTGATTAAAGGAGGCAGATGAACTGGGATAAGAGATGAGATAATATCTCGTTAAATTAGTTACCTTGTCGTCCATGAGAAAGAACCCTCAGTACGGCAGATTCCCCAACCGAGCGGAGCTGGGTCGACCGTGAGCAGCGTCGAGAAAGTCAATGGTGATAGGCGGCGGCAAGCCGTAGTGGCGAAATGCGGTGGGCGTCGAGCTAAGTGTTTACCATCGCGATAGGCGGTGCCATGGCATAGACGCGGAGGAGCTTGTGCGGGTGTGAATTGAGAACGTACCGGAGGGGCCGAGGGGGTGGCGGGCGGGGTGAGGATGTTTGTGACATGGGGATGGTGAGGGTTTTCTTTTTTCCTTTTTGAATTGGGTGGTGAGGGTTTTCTGTCCCACAAAGAATTTTGGGGGCGACGGTTTGCTAGAGTGAACTGTGTGTGATTGACGTAGCAGGCAAAATGAAAGTTATTGCACATGGTTCCAATTTTGGGAACCGTGTGTGATTGACGTACTACCTCCGTCCTAGTTTATTGGTCCCCCGTTGTAATTTTTACCAAAATTTGGCGAAATATTTAACATACTCAGACATAGATAATAAGCGTACACGTACATAAGCATAGTTCAACCATAAGTACATAGTTCAACCGTCATTAAGCATACTCAAGCGTACATAGTTCGATCCATCCCACATCTCATCTCACATGCGGCCGGCACGATCCTAAAGCTTCTCCAGGTACTCGGCGTACGCGCCGTGCGCCACCCTGCGAGAATACTTTTGCTTGAAGCAGCCAACGGCCCGTCCTCTTGCATGCGCCAGAACACTTAGATATGCATCATGAATATTGTGGTTGCAAAATGGGCATCCATAGCCATCGTTCCAGGTCCTAATACGCCTGTTATGCATTCCCGCATAAAGCTCCCTCAGGATTCGCCTCTTGTACCTCCTCTGGGCATCTTCATCCTCGTTGTCCACATCATCAGACAGCACCTATACGAATAGTAAAACAAATTTGGCATCAAATCACTGATTACATGCCGTGAAGTAGGATTAGGAATTTATGGCTATTTATTTATACATATCCAGAGATTATGGTTCGATTTTTAAGCACAGTCGTCTATGTACAGACCAATCTTGAAGAAAATAATGGCACAAACATAGGTAGGTCATTCAAAATCAATTTTCAAGTCATGGCTAGGAATTATTGGCACAAACACTAACCCTAGTCGGATTACTAGCAGAAATCATTTGCACAGATGAAACAACTAATCACTTATCACCTGTACCATTCAAACAATCAATACACTACACGGATCTAATGAAACTTACTCATATTTCATGGATTGGGAGAACATAACCACAGATTGCAAAAGGTTTGCATGGATCTTGGGTTTGGTTTGGCAACCGAAACCAGGTAACGTTGCAACTTCCGAGGATCCCTTAGCTCCTACCGAGAATATCTCTCTGACACAGCTTTTGCCAAACTTGGACTCCTCTTGCACTTCCGCATTAACTCTTTCGCCCTGTTCCATCAGTCCTGGTCCCAAAACACCATCGAATGCGCCGCCTGAAACCCCCCCTCCGCCGGAGTCTTCGCCGTCTGCTTCAAGCCCGGGTTGTGCCTCTCCGATGGCCAACTTTCACCTTGACCCTCTGCTCTATGTGCCGGCGGGGCACCACATTGTGGATGGCGGTGATGCTCGTTTGCCTCAGACCTTTGTGACGCCACATACCCCAATTGTGCGTCGCCATGAGGAGTTCATGTTGGCTGAGGTAATGCCCATCCCTCCTCCTGATCAGATGGGTGTTGCTAGGGAGGAAGTTGTCCAGTGGCTGCAAGCTCATGGGGTTTTAGTGCAGTCTGCTCAACCTTGGATTAGATCGGTGGGTCTTTTTGAGCTCCGGGATGCTGCTGTCAGATTTTCACTTCTTCAGATGCCACCCCAACCTCTGGGTAATGATCGTTTTGTTTGATTTATGAAGCATGATGCGGGTGAATCTTATAGAGGTGTTCAGGGTTTTCGTCAGGGTTTGCTTATGTTTTTGGGGATTCCGCTTGATCTTCGCAATGAAGATGGTCTTCGGGCAGCAGTTAACACCTTCGGGAAATTTTATCATTGGGTCAGTGAAGATCCATATCTTGTGCGCTCTTTAGTATTTGCCTCCTTTCCAGAAGATATTCTTGTGCCCAGAGATGTGGTGTTCATGGAGTATGCAGCCTGGGGTGGTGCCAGGGTATCTTGGACGGCACCACTGTATATTCTGGGTGCCAATTTTGCTAAACAGATGCCCCAAGATGAAGACTGGATGCCAATCAATGGCAATCCTCATCCTCTGCCTGGCGTGCCCTTTCCGGAGATGCCACCGTTTATTCTGCCTCCATTCCCTGCTTTGGGGTGGAACGATGTGCCGCCACCTCCGCCTGCTCCTGCACATAATGAGGTTCAAGAGGACAATTGGGGCAACTGGGATGAGCCTACTGCGGAACCAGCCGTGGAAGATCAAGAATCCATGGTGTTGACTGCCTCTGCACAACAAAGCTCTGCCCAGCCAAGCTCAGATGTGCAGCCTCAGGTGCCCCATGCACCTATTCTAATTGATGGAACTGAGTCTGAAAACCAAAATGATCTGATGGAGATTGCCCCGGACCTGGAAGATGCTAGCAATTGGGCAATGGTGGTTTATCAACCCCCAGTCATTGATGTTCAAGCCCTTGATCAACCTGTAATCAAGGTCCCTTTTGGGCCCCCTCTGCCCCCTGAAATGATATGGAGGCGATCTTTTGAGAATTTGCTGAATGCACCAGTGGTGTTTGAGGTGCCAAAACCTTTGCTGCCTAAACCTCTGTCGCCTGTCACTCTGCCAAAGAGAAGCTGGGACTTTGCTTTTCAGCTTGATGATCTTCCTTTGCTGACGTGGAGAGAGCCTGAACCTGTTCGACCTATGGCAAGAGCTCTCTTTGTGGATGACGCGGACAGGGCTACGCCTGATGTTGTCCCTTCTCCACCTGCGCACGCAAGATCAAGGAGGCCTCGCAAAACTCTCGCGCCAACACCTCTGGTTGAAACGTATGTTCGTAGATGTACCAGAAGTTCGTCCCAGCGTGATGGGTTTAAGCCCACTTTCCATGAGCTGGTTTTGCAGCCCAAGAAGAAGAAGCCCAAGTCCAAGCCCATTTCTGCTGAGATGCCCAGCGATCCTGCATATGAAGATGTCCCTCCTCCCACTCTCGTCAGTCATCTGCAAGCTATTGGCAAGGAGCTGGAAATTGATGCAGCTCTGCTTACTGAGGATGCACTTATGGTGGACCCTACTGCTCCGGCCAACCAAGCCTCCAATGATTAGTGTGCTCCTCAAGTGTTGGGTTTTGCAAGCCCCTAAATTTGCTTCCTGCATGTCTTTATTTTCTGAACTTTGGTTATGTAATAATGTTGGTTCAGACCTTAATGTGGCTTTTGGACATATGGCATTGTGTGCCATGTGGTTCGGGGACTTATTTATGATCTTTATCAATGAATTCTCAATGTAGAAGCTGGAATGTCCTGTGCTGGAATGTCAGGGGTTTAAACTCTGAAACTAGGCAAAGAGCTGTCAGACAAAAGATTGATGAGAGTCATTGTGCAATTGCTTGTTTGCAAGAAACTAAATGTGCTTCTTTTGATTCCAGAACAATTAAAAGCTTTTGCCCTAAGAGATTTGACAGATTTGCTTTTTCTCCTTCTTTGGGGGCCTCTGGTGGAATCATAGTTGTTTGGAACTCCTCTGTTTTTGAGGGGACCTTATTGGAAATCCAACAATTTGCAGTGGTGATTGAATTTGTTTCCAGGCAAAATAATGAGAGGTGGACTCTTGTTGTTGTTTATGGTCCTTGTCAGGGGGAAGCTAGGGATAATTTTGTTAATTGGCTGTACCACCTGAATATTCCAGTGGATGAAAATTGGCTGCTTCTGGGGGACTTTAATTTTCTGCATTCTTTGGAAAACAGAAACTTGCTTGGTGGAGACTTGAATGACATGTTCATCTTTAATGAGATTATAGGGCACTTAGGTCTTTTGGAGTTGCCCATCAAAGGAAGATCCTACACTTGGTCCAATATGCAGGATAATCCACTTCTTGAGCAGCTAGACTGGTTTTTCACTTCTGTCGATTGGATATCTGACTATCCCATGACTGAGGTGCTGCCTTTGGCAAAAACTGCATCTGACCATGTGCCTTGTGTGGTTACAATTAAAACTTCTACTCCCAAGTCTAATATTTTTAGGTTTGAGAATTATTGGTTGGAGCTAGAGGGTTTTATGGATTGTGTTGACTCCTCATGGCTAAAACAATCCAGAAAGGGACACATTACTGCCAGAATAGCTGACAAATTCAAATCCCTGAGAATGTGTCTAAAGAGATGGCAGAAGAACATCTCCAAACTGAAAATTCTTGTCTGTAAATGTAATAAGGTTATTCTGCTATTGGATGAGCTTGAGGAGTTCAGACCATTATACAGACATGAATCCAATTTTAGAAAAGTGGTCAAAAATCATGTGGAGAAGTTGCTCCACCATCAATGTCTTTATTGGAAGAAAAGATGTACTGTCAGATATATAAAAGTGGGTGGTGAGAACACCAAGTTCTTTCATGCTATGGCTACTGAGAGGCACCGAAGGAATTCTATTGCCAGCTTAAAATTACCTGATGGCACTGTGGTGACTCACCACTCTCAAATGGAGGGCATTATATGGAATTGTTTTAAAAATAGAATGGGCTCTTCAAGGGGAATCCACATGGGCTTTGATCTTTCCTCCTTAACTGTTCCAGTGGAGAGATTAGATATTCTCACTAAGCCCTTTGAGAAGGAGGAAATGGACAAGATTGTCAAGCATATGCCAGTTGATAAAGCTCCAGGCCCAGATGGTTTTAATGGTCTTTTCTTCAAAAGGTGCTGGCACATTATCTCTCAAGATTTTTATGAACTGGCCCAGGCTTTCTATGATGGTACTGCTCATCTGGAGAATACCAATGATTCATATATCACTCTGGTGCCTAAGAAGCCTTCACCTGAAGAGGTGGGGGACTTCAGACCTATTTCTTTAACAAGAATGGGTCTTAAGTTCCTCTCCAAGATGGCGGCCAATAGGTTTCAAGAGGTGATAATGTAGTGTGTTCACAAGAACCAGTATGGGTTCATAAAAACCAGAACTATTCAGGACTATATTGGGTGGACTTTTGAGAATTTGCACCAGTGTCACCAGTCCAAGAGGCCAATTGTCATACTTAAATTGGATTTTGAGAAGGCTTTTGATTCTCTTGAGCATGAGGCAATTGTACAAATCTTGAGATATAAGGGCTTCAATGAAAAGTGGATTCTTTGGATGAAGCAGCTTTTGTCTACAGGTACCTCATATGTTCTGCTTAATGGAGTTCCTGGTAGGAAATTCATATGTAAAAAGGGTGTTAGATAGGGTGACCCAGTCTCTCCCCTACTTTTTGTCCTAGCTGCTGACCTCCTGCAGACTGTAAATAATGACATGTTCAGAAGGGGTATCCTTCATCTCCCAACACCTTGTCATGACCAGGACTATCCTGTGATTCAGTATGCTGATGATACTTTGATTATCTTGCCTGCTGACAAGGACCAACTAATTGCTCTGAAAGACATGCTCAAGGTTTTCTCTGTGTCTACTGGCCTTGATGTGAATTATCATAAATCCTTTATTATTCCCATCAATGTGGACACTGCTGTCATGATAGAATTAGCTGCTGCTTTTGGATGCCAGATTGGGAAAATGCCTTTTACCTACCTTGGGTTGCCTGTAGGTACTACTAGGCCCAAAATGGTGGACTTTATGCCTCTGGTGGACTGCATGGAGAGGAGAATGACAGCTAGCTCCTCTTTTTTAAATCAGGGGGAGAGACTGCTATTTCTGAACTCTGCCTTGTCTTCTATGCCTATCTTCTTCCTTTGCAGCTTGGCTGTCCCTGCTGGCATTTTAAAGCAATTGGAGAGAACTCAGAGACAATGCCTCTGGAGGAAGAATAGGGGTGAGCCTGCCCCTTCTCTTGCTGCTTGGGACCTTATTTGCAGGCCAAAAAACAAGGGAGGCCTTGGTATTCTTAACCTGGGTGTTCAGAATGTGGGTCTTCTTCTCAAACATGCAAATAACTTCCTTAATAAAAAGGATCTCCCATGGGTGTCCTTAATTTGGGACTCCTACTATCATGGCAGAGTACCCCAAGGAACTTCTGATTGTGGCTCTTTCTGGTGGAAGGATATATGCAAGGTCATGCAAAGCTTTAGAGAATGTGCTTGGGTTCAGATCGATGAAGGAGACACTGCCCTCATGTTGTCAGACAAATGGCAGCTTGATGATCAAGTCTCTAGTCTCCAAATCAAATTTCATAGGCTTTTTTTTATGTTAAGGACCCCTAGATTACTGTTAAAGAGTTTTTGGACTCTCAGGACATGTATCAGCACTTCCATCTTCCTTTGTCCAGTCAGGCTTTTGATGACCTGATCACTCTTCAATCATTGTTGGAGAGCCATGATGGAGTAACTGAATCCAATGATATTTGGTTTTGGAGTGGCACTGACAAGGGATACTCTCCAAAGCTGTTTTACTCCCATACTTTTGTGTCACAGTCCTTCAACCCCTTGACAGCTTGGATCTGGAAGTCCTCATGCACAATGAAAATAAAAGTTTTTGCTTGGATGCTTATTATGGATAGGCTGAATACCAAGGACATGGTGGAAAGGAGGCATTGGCATTTGGAGGATGGAGTAAATTGTGTTCTTTGCCTTTTGGAGACTAGGGAAACAAGAGATCATCTATTCTTCAATTGCAATTTTAGTGTCAGAGTTTGGAACTATTTGCAAATTGAATGGTCATCAGGTGACTCTATGGCTGAGCTGGTTATCAATGCTAACAGGAGCTTCAGGAAACCTTTCTTCACTGAAGTGGTCTTTTGATGAGGACATCAATACCATTGTTACACCCACAGCCCCTACTGTTACATATACTGGACCAATTACTAGAGCTCTCGCACGCCAATTAAATTACCAGGTACTTTCGTTTCTTGGTAATGATTCTAATGTTCATGAGATTATGATGCTGCCTAAATTGGATACATTTGTTTTGCTTACAAATGAAGGGCCTAGCTTGGAGAAGGATGAACATTGGAGCAAGAACACGCATGGAGTTGATGGCATGCGCAAGGGGATCAAGAACGGAGTTACAAGTGATGATTTCAGGACTTTGAAGCCGCCATAAGGAGTGCATGAAGCCTTGGACGAAATATACAAGATGCCACTTTATAATATTCGTCCATAGGCTATTCTAGGTGCTGCGTCACCTTATTAATGGGCCAAGCCCATGTAATTTCGAAATACTTAAGTATAGGCTATTTTTAGAGTCCGTATGTGTGGGGAAACAAGAGTTAGGGTTGGTTTCAGACCCCACCCTCAAGGGCCACGAAATTCCCCCCTCTTCCTCCATATATACATCCCTTAGGGCGTCGTTTAGACTTTGGATTTTGTTTAGATTAAAAGTTCGCCATAGCTGCAACTTCGCGTACTCCGTTTGTGTCCAACGACCAGACCAAGACGTCACAGAACCCCACCTTGATCAATAAAGCTTTCATCTTATATTCGCAATATCCAGATTGCAATCTCAGTTTCTTGCTTGTTCTTCGTTTGCTCGCAGGAAACAGACCCTCGTGGTTAGGTTGATCGTGCTCCGGCGTGGTCAATAACCCTCGGAAGTTGGTTTAGCGATTGCTAAGGCGCGACGTCTCGCCCGTTCGTAGTCGGATCGTCAAGGTTGACTCGCACAGAAAACGATAGCCACCATCTCATCAAAATATCGGGACACCTTAGCCTCTATCAAGTGGTATCAGATTTCCAGGTTGCTCGGTGAGATTTTACAGTTTCTCGTAGATTAGATCGAGTCTGTTCTTCATACCTACAGTCCACGAAAAAGCCAGAAAAAAAATTAGGGTTAGTTCATCATATCCGAACCAATCTGAGCCTTTGCATAATCTTTTTAGAGTTTTTGCTTTGTTGAATTTGCGGTTGCATCGTCGTGTCAAGTTGCTAGTCTTAGAGTCTAGTCTTTTAGAGTTTCGAGTTTGAACCAAAGGCCAAAATTTTTAGTCTGGAGACCGTCGGGCAGTTTTTAGGCCAAAATTTTCACGGGCAAATTTTTTTCCCTATCCTATTTTTAGGCTTTTCTGAGTCTTTTGAGCCACGTGCCTTCATAGTGATTTTTTGTCGCACTTTTTCGTCGTCGCTGCCCTGATTTCCGAAAAAAAGTGGAAAAAAAATTTGTGCCCATCCTATCAGTTTGACGAGGGAAGAGTTTTGAGACACTTACCATTATAGTGATTTTTCGCAAAAAAAAAGAGGAGCGCAAAAAAAGAGCGAAAAAAAGAGTTCCAGAGTGTGCTTTTCCCTTATTTACGTGCAGCGCTGTGATTTTGTTAGTGTTCTAGGCTCGCGTCTCTAGCATGGTCTAGCCTAGGACCAGCACAGTACCGTCGTTAAGCGTTTATTCAACTTTGCATCTCTGAATTGATTATTGCTGACCCTTTTTGCTACCATACTATAAGCCTTCCCAGCTCCACATACATCTACGCCGTGCGTTTGACTCTCCCTGGCAATCGCTCTATCCAAGCTTTTGAGAGTTTTGACTACAACGGTTGCCGATCACCGCCTGCTGCTGGGTAAGAACTGGTAAGAATTTGAGATTTGCTTGACGGATTTGTGACACCCACCACCACCACCACTTGTTAGTAGTTTGTATGATCATATTCTTGTGTGTCTCTATTGCTGCTAACCATGCCAGGATCACAAGCCGACAAGACTGACTAGGAGAACTTGACGAACAAGGAGCTTCATGATACGTTTCAGCAAATGATGAGTGGACAGGTGCACGATGTGATAAACAGATTTGAAGAGGCCATGGAGAAGATAGATGGCATGGAGAAGACATTTGAAACAAAGCTCGATAACAAGTTTGCTGAATTGCTTTCGCTTTTTCCACCACCACCACCGGCTGCTCCTGCCGCACCTCTGCAACAACAGCAACAACATCGACTACCTCCACGTCGGGAAACAGCCCTCCGCCGAGCGAGACGTGTCCCTCTTCAGTCGGGCCAAACTGCTGGTGCTGCTGTTGATACTTATGTGGCTCCTACTGCTGATGTGGAGGAGGATGATTATGTGGGAGATTATGAGGATGAGGTTGATCAAAATCAGAACTACGTGCCACCACCAGCACAGCAACCACCAGGTCGTCCACATGCAAATAATGGCAATGGTAGGGCTCACCCTCAGGTACGAGATCACGACCATCTCCCTAAACTAAAATTGAATATTCCACCATTTGAGAATAGATATGTTCCTGATATATATCTTACTTGGGAGTTAGAAACTGAACAACGATTTACATGTTTACAATATCCCGAGGAGAGACGTGTTCCTGCTGCTGTTTGTGCATTCACTAGTTTTGCATGTGTTTGGTGGTCTGAGCATTGTAGATTATATCCTATTCCGGCTACTTGGGCTGCTTTGAAAACTGCTATGCATACTCGTTGGGTTCCACCATATTATCAACGTGAATTACTTCAAAAATTGCAGCGCTTAAGACAGGGAAAAAATTCTGTAGAAGAATATTATCAGGAATTACAAACTGGCATGATTATATGTGGTATTGTTGAGGAGAATGAAGCTATGCTTGCACGTTTTATGGGTGGATTAAACAGAGAGATTCAGATGATTCTAGAGTATAAGGAGTATACTAATATCACTCATTTATTCCATCTTGCTTGTAAAGCTGAACGTGAAGTGCAGGATCGACAGGCATTGGCGCGGACTAACTTTTCTACAGGTCGCCCTTCATCATGGACACCACGTGCATCATCTACTTCCACACATTCTGCTACACCGGCGCCTCCGTCGGCTGCCACCTCCAACCGTGATACAATAAAGCAGGCACAATCACCACTATCTGCCAAGAGCACACATTCTGGGCCTGCAAAGAGCTCTTCTTCATCCATGGCATCAACAGGGCAAACACATGATATTATTTGTCGACGTTGCAAGGGTGGAGGTCATTATGCGAGAGAATGCCCATCTAAGCATGTGATGATTGTTACTGAGGATGGTGGGTATGAGTCCGCTAGTGACTATGATGAGGAGACTTTGGCTCTTATTACACGTGAAGAACACGGTGGAGACGACTCTGATCATGAGACGCAATACATGGCTCCTGAAGATGCTGACAGGTATGAATGTTTAGTTGCTCAACGTGTTTTGAGTGTGCAGGTTACACAAGCTGAGCAAAATCAGAGGCATAATTTGTTCCATACAAAGGGAGTTGTGAAGGAACGTTCTGTTCGCGTGATCATAGATGGAGGGAGCTGCAATGACTTGGCTAGCATGGAGATGGTGGAGAAGCTATCTCTCACCACAAGACCACATCCACATCCTTACTACATCCAATGGTTCAACAACAGCGGCAAGGTTAAGGTAACACGTACTGTTCGTGTGCATTTTAGTATCTCTACATATGCTGATTATGTTGATTGTGATGTGGTACCTATGCAAGCATGTTCCTTATTACTTGGTAGACCATGGCAATTTGATAAAAATTCTGTACACCATGGTAGAAACAATCAGTATACACTTGTTCATAACGATAAAAGTATTACTTTGCTTCCTATGACTCCTGATTCCATTTTGAAAGATGATATTAATAGAGCTAATAAAGCAAAACAGGAGACAAATAGGAGTGAAAATTAGATTGTGGCAAAAGAATTTGAGCACCAAATGAAGCCTAATAATAAACCATCTACTGTTGTTTCTGAAATTAAATTGAAAAGTGCATGTTTACTTGCCACCAAATCTGATATTGATGAGCTAGATTTTAGCAAATCTGTTTGCTATGCTTTTGTGTGCAAAGAGGCATTATTTTCATTCGAGGACGTGCCTTCCTCTTTGCCCCCTGCTGTCACTAACATTTTGCAGGAGTTCGCTGACATCTTTCCACAAGACGTGCCACTGGGATTACCACCTATTCGAGGGATTGAGCATCAAATTGACTTAATTCCCGGTGCTTCGCTACCCAACCGTGCACCATACCGTACCAATCCAGAGGAGACGAAGGATATTATGCGTCAAGTATAAGAACTGCTCGACAAAGGTTATATACGCGAATCCCTTAGTCCTTGTGCTGTTCCTATCATTTTAGTGGCGAAAAAGGAAGGTACGTCGCGTATGTGCGTTGATTGTGGAGGCATTAATAATATTACTATTCGTTATCGTCATCCTATTCCTAGGCTAGATGATATGCTTGATGAATTGAGTGGCTCTACAATATTCTCCAAAGTTGATTTGCGTAGTGGATACCATCAAATTCGTATGAAATTGGGTGATGAATGGAAAACAACATTTAAAACTAAGTTTGGATTATATGATTGGTTAGTCATGCCTTTTGGGTTAACTAATGCACCTAATACTTTCATGAGGTTAATGAACGAAGTTTTACGTGCTTTCATTGTACGATTTGTCGTAGTTTACTTTGATGACATATTGATTTATAGCAAATCTTTGAAGGAACATTTGGAACATTTATGTGCTGTTTTTATTGCTCTACGTGATGCACGTTCGTTTGGAAACCTTGGAAAGTGCACCTTTTGCACCGTCCGAGTATCTTTTCTTGGCTATGTTGTTACTCCATAGGGAATTGAAGTTGATAAAGCCAAGATTGAAGCTATTGAGAGTTGGCCGCAGCCCAAAACGGTCACACAAGTGAGGAGTTTCCTTGGCCTCGCTGGTTTCTATAGGCGTTTTGTGAGAGATTTCAGCACCATTGCTGCACCTCTCAACGAGCTTACAAAGAAGGATGTGCCTTTTGTTTGGGGTACCGCACAGGAAGACGCCTTCACGGTATTGAAAGATAAGTTGACACATGCTCCTTTACTCCAACTTCCTAATTTCAATAAGACTTTTGAGCTTGAATGTGATGCTAGTGGAATTGGATTAGGAGGTGTGTTATTACAAGATGGAAAACCTGTTGCATACTTTTCTAAAAATTGTGTGGGCCTAGTCTGAACTATTCTACTTATGATAAAGAATTATATGCTCTTGTTCGGACCTTAGAAACATGGCAACATTATTTATGGCCCAAGGAATTTGTTATACATTCTGATCATGAATCTTTGAAACACATTAAAAGTCAAGCAAAACTAAACCGTAGACATGCTAAATGGGTTGAATTCATTGAGACTTTCCCTTATGTCATTAAACACAAGAAGGGTAAAGAAAATGTTATTGCTGATGCCTTGTCTCGTCGTTATACTATGCTTTCACAACTTGACTTTAAAATATTTGGTTTGGAGACCATCAAAGATCAATATGTTCATGATGCTGAATTTAAAGATGTATTGCAGAATTGTAAGGACGGGAGAACTTGGAACAAGTTTGTTCTTAACGATGGATTTGTGTTTCGTGCTAACAAGCTATGCATTCCAGCTAGCTCCGTTCGTCTTTTGTTGTTGCAGGAGGCGCATGGAGGAGGATTAATGGGACACTTTGGCGTCAAGAAGACGGAGGATATACTTGCTACACATTTCTTTTGGCCAAAGATGAGACGGGATGTTGAGCGTTTTGTTGCTCGCTGCACTACATGTCAAAGAGGTAAGTCACGACTCAATCCTCATGGTTTATATATGCCTTTGCCTGTACCTAGTGTTCCTTGGGAGGATATATCTATGGACTTTGTTTTAGGTTTACCTCGAACAAAGAAGGGGAGGGATAGCATATTTGTTGTCGTGGATAGGTTCTCGAGAATGGCACACTTTATACCATGTCATAAAAGCGATGATGCTGTTAATGTTGTTGATTTGTTCTTTCGTGAAATTATTCGCTTACATGGTGTGCCAAATACTATTGTTTCAGATCGTGATACTAAATTTCTTAGCCACTTTTGGAGATGTTTGTGGGCTAAGTTGGGGACTAAGGTGCTTTTTAGTACTACTTGTCACCCCCAAACTGATGGACAAACTGAAGTAGTCAATAGAACATTGTCTACTATGCTTAGGGCTGTTTTCAAGAATAACAAGAAAATGTGGGAAGAATGCTTGCCTCATATTGAATTTGCTTATAATCGTTCATTGCATTCTACTACTAAGATGTGCCCTTTTGAAATTGTGTATGGTTTCCTACCTCGTGCACCTATTGATTTGTTGCCTCTTCCATCTTCAGAGAAGGTTAATTTTGATGCTAAAGAATGTTCTGAATTGATTTTAAAAATGCATGAGTTAACTAAGGAAAACATTGAGCGTGTGAATGCTAAATATAAACTTGCTGGAGATAAGGGTAGAAAACATGTTGTGTTTGCGCCTGGAGATCTTGTTTGGTTACATTTGCGTAAAGATAGATTTCCTAATCTGCGCAAATCAAAGCTAATGCCACGTGCTGATGGTCCTTTTATGGTGTTAGAGAAAATAAATGATAATCCATATAAACTTGAGCTACCTGTAGATTTTGGGGTTAGTCCCACTTTTAACATTGCAGATTTGAAGCCTTATTTGGGTGAGGAAGATGCGCTTCCGTCGAGGACGACTTCATTTCAAGAAGGGGAGGATGATGAGGACATCAATACCATTGTTACACCCACAGCCCCTACTATTACATATACTGGACCAATTACTAGAGCTCGCGCACGCCAATTAAATTACCAGGTACTTTCGTTTCTTGGTAATGATTCTAATGTTCATGAGATTATGATGCTGCCTAAATTGGATACATTTGTTTTGCTTACAAATGAAGGGCCTAGCTTGGAGAAGGATGAACATTGGAGCAAGAACACGCATGGAGTTGATGGCATGCGCAAGGGGATCAAGAACGGAGTTACAAGTGATGATTTCAGGACTTTGAAGCCGCCATAAGGAGTGCATGAAGCCTTGGACGAAATATACAAGATGCCACTTCATAATATTCGTCCATAGGTTATTCTAGGTGCTGCGTCACCTTATTAATGGGCCAGGCCCATGTAATTTCGAAATACTTAAGTATAGGCTATTTTTAGAGTCCGTATGTGTGGGGAAACAAGAGTTAGGGTTGGTTTCGGACCCCACCCTCAAGGGCCACGAAATTCCCCCCTCTTCCTCCATATATACAGCCCTTAGGGCGTCGTTTAGACTTTGGGTTTTGTTTAGATTAAAAGTTCGCCATAGCTGCAACTTCGCGTACTTCGTTTGTGTTCAACGACCAGACAAAGGCGTCACAGAACCCCACCTTGATCAATAAAGCTTTCATCTTATATTCGCAATATCCAGATTGCAATCTTAGTTTCTTGCTTGTTCTTCGTTTGCTCGCAGGAAACAGACCCTCGTGGTCAGGTTGATCGTGCTCCGGCGTGGTCAATAACCTCTCGGAGTTGGTTTAGCGATTGCTAAGGCGCGACGTCCTCGCACGTTCGTAGTCGGATCGTCAAAGTCGACTTCCACCAAAGCGATATCCATCATCTCATCGAAAGACGGGACACCTTTGCCTCTATCACTACACATTTCTTTTGGCGAAAGATGAGACGGGATGTTGAGCGTTTTATTGCTCGATGCACTACATGTCAAAAAGCTAAGTCACGACTCAATCCTCATGGTTTATATATGCCTTTGCCTGTACCTAGTGTTCCTTGGGAGGATATATCTATGGACTTTGTGTTAGGTTTACCTCGAACAAAGAAGGGGAGGGATAGCATATTTGTTGTCGTGGATAGATTCTCGAAAATGGCACACTTTATACCATGTCATAAAAGCGATGATGCTGTTAATGTTGCTGATTTGTTCTTTCGTGAAATTATTCGCTTGCATGGTGTGCCAAATACTATTGTTTCAGATCGTGATACTAAATTTCTTAGCCACTTTTGGAGATGTTTATGGGCTAAGTTGGGGACTAAACTGCTTTTTAGTACTACTTGTCACCCCCAAACTGATGGACAAACTGAAGTAGTCAATAGAACGTTGTCTACTATGCTTAGGGCTGTTTTGAAGAATAATAAGAAAATGTGGGAGGAATGCTTGCCTCATATTGAACTTGCTTATAATCGTTCATTGCATTCTACTAGTAAGATGTGCCCTTTTGAAGTTGTGTATGGTTTCCTACCTCGTGCACCTATTGATTTGTTGCCTCTTCCATCTTCGGAGAAGGTTAATTTTGATGCTAAACAACGTGCTGAATTGATTTTAAAAATGCATGAGTTAACTAAGGAAAACATTGAGCGCATGAATGCTAAATATAAACTTGCTGGAGATAAGGGTAGAAAACATGTTGTGTTTGCACCTGGAGATCTTGTTTGGTTACATTTGCGTAAGGATAGATTTCCTGATTTGCGCAAATCAAAGTTAATGCCACGTGCTGATGGTCCCTTTAAGGTGTTAGAGAAAATAAATGATAATGCATATAAACTTGAGCTGCCTGCAGATTTTGGGTTAGTCCCACTTTTAACATTGCAGATTTGAAGCCTTATTTGGGTGAGGAAGATGAACTTCCGTCGAGGACGACTTCATTTCAAGAAGGGGAGGATGATGAGGACATCAATACAATTGTTACACCCACAGCCCCTGCTGCTATACATACTGGACCAATTACTAGAGCTCGTGCACGCCAACTAAATTACCAGGTACTTTTGTTTCTTGGTAATGATTCTAATGTTCATGAGAATATGATGCTGCCTAAATTGGATACATTTGTTTTGCTTACAAATGAAGGGCCTAGCTTGGAGAAGGATGAACATTGGAGCAAGAACAAGCATGGAGATGATGGCATGCGCAAGGGGAACAAGAACGGAGTTACAAGTGATGATTTCAGGACTTTGAAGCCGCCATAAGGAGTGCATGAAGCCTTGGACGAAATATACAAGATGCCACTTCATAATATTCGTCCATAGGCTATTCTAGGTGCTGCGTCACCTTATTAATGGGCCAGGCCCATGTAATTTCGAAATACTTAAGTATAGGCTATTTTTAGAGTCCGTATGTGTGGGGAAACAAGAGTTAGGGTTGGTTTCGGACCCCACCCTCAAGGGCCACGAAATTCCCCCCTCTTCCTCCATATATACAGCCCTTAGGGCGTCGTTTAGACTTTGGGTTTTGTTTAGATTAAAAGTTCGCCATAGCTGCAACTTCGCGTACTTCATTTGTGTCCAACGACCAGACCAAGACGTCACAGAACCCCACCTTGATCAATAAAGCTTTCATCTTATATTTGCAATATCCCGATTGCAATCTCAGTTTCTTGCTTGTTCTTCGTTTGCTTGCAGGAAACAGACCCTCGTGGTCAGGTTGATCGTGCTCCGGCGTGGTCAATAACCCTCGGAAGTTGGTTTAGCGATTGCTAAGGCGCGACGTCTCGCACGTTCGTAGTCGGATCGTCAAGGTCGACTCCCACAGAAAACGATAGCCACCATCTCATCGAAACATCGGGACACCTTAGCCTCTATCATCTTTATAGCTTGCTGGAATATCTGGATTGTCAGAAATGCTAAGGTCTTTAGGCATGAGAGAGCTGGATTTAATAAATGGAGAAGAGCATTCATCCATGATATTGCTTTAATGCAATATAGAGTTAAGCCTGCTTATAAGGATGATCTCCTTAGATGGATCTCATTTCTGCCACCTTGAGGCTTGTATTTTCAACTTCTCACTTACCTAGAATAGCTTGATTACCCCTTGTAATCCCCCTTTGTACTTGTACTTGCTCTCCCTTTTAATAAAGTTTTGATATGCTGTGGGGGGTTTTCCCCTACAGTTCCGAGTCAAAAAAAGGGGGGAGGTAGGAGTAACCAGAGAAACCCTATGATCTATTTGACACATAAATGGGTATAGATGACTAACCAGCTGTCCATCGTCGTCGGAGTCATCGCCGGAGTGGTCGTCGGAGTCGTCGCTGGAGTGGTCATTAGAGTCGGTGTGGAACTCCGCCTCCGGCTATGGAAGCTCGACGACGTCAGGGTGCAGCGATAACTCGCCGGCTGTGACGACAACCTTTGTCTCCATCTCCACGCCATGCTCCGGTGCTTTAGCAGCCCCGGCATCGATACTCCCTCCGATGGGGCGCTTCGGCGGCATCCTCATACACTGACGGCTTTGAGGACTGAGAGCGGCATCGAGGATGCAAGCGGAGAGAGAGGATTGTGTGTGCGTAGCGAGGATGGGGGGTGCGGCCGCTCGGGCGAACCATAAATATGGAGTAGTGGGAGTTGTGGGAGAGAGGCGGGCGGCGGTCAAACCGATGGCTCACCGGGAGCGCACCGGACTACTGGCATGCCTACCAAAGTTTGACACAGCTACTCGCACGCCTCCCGATGACACTGCGCAGTGAGCATGCCTCCGTCAATTCACACACCTACACGCATGCCTCCCCGTCTACCTGCACGACGGACTTCTCACATGTGTCCCGTCAACTCACGCCTGCTCGCACGCCACACGGATCGCGCGGCGACATGTATATTGTTTTTCTATTTGGATGATTAATTATGCTGCTTTATTGCTTAACCAAAGCATGGCACGTATCCATTGTTGGTCTAACGCTCACGGTTCGAATAAATAATCCGTTTGGGATATTAGTTCCCAATTATTATAATCTCCCGTCTGTAATTAGATAAAGATTACATCAAAACTGGTCTCAAATTTGACAAAAAAGTACAATGCCACTTTGTATTGGTGTCCATATGACAACACAATAAGTTTCATGAACTTCAAATAAGTTTTGGATGTACTAGAATTTAAAAATCAAGATTCTCAATGTTTGAAATTTGTTGCACGGGGAGTAAACATGCACCCAGTGAGACACATGCGTTTTTGCAATCCATTTTGGTGCACTGTCACATGTGCATGTAGCCCAAATTTGATTTTTGCACATTATACCCATATAAAATCAATCAATGTACTAAAATGTCTTAATGATCTCTGTGATTTTTTTAAATTAAAACGTCCCTCGTTTGGTAACATGTATGTTCACCACGGGATAATTAATTTAACATGCATCGTAGTAACGTTGGATTCACGGTGTGTGTGTGGGTGTGTGCGTCTGGAGGTGGCGGGTGGCTCGCAGTATACTACGAGTTGTGAGCCACCGTGTGGGTTGGCTGTTTTGTTAGGCAGGCTGGTGCCACATCAGAGTCATGAAATTGTTATTTAAAACATTACACAACCCTTCCATACACAAATGTTTTGGCCACATGCAGTCGATGGTTGTCCTACACGACACTCGATACTCGCGTGTGACGCTTTCTGTGGGCCCGCGAGGTCGTCGTCCATCACTTTGATGAACAGCCGGCAGTGAGGTTAATTTGACTAGCAAGGTAGAATCTTTTTTGTTTGTTTTATGGTGGTATATAGTACGCATCGAAGAGGTGAGGAGGGGACTAGCATATATACTATACGTATGCGTTTGTGAACAAGTACACCTCACTCAGTGTCGGGACTTTTTGGTTACCCAGGCATGTGCCACATCAAAATTGTGAAATTGGTTATTCAAACATCACACAACACCTTTTTGGGCCACATGCATATATATCCTAGCTAGGACACTCACGTGTGACGCTTCCATCTATGGGCCCATGAGTCCATCATCGATGCATGCATGCATGCATCACTTTGACCTACATCGGGAGAGGTTAATTAATTTCACCATCGATGAGGAATCTTTTGGGTTGTACATATATTACGGCAGGAGCATATATATGCGGTGAAGAGGGAGAAGGGGACCATCATATGTAGTACGCTTGATATGAACCTCGCTCTGTGTGGGTGCATGGTTTACGGTTTTTGAGGCATGTGGCACATCAAAGTTGTGCATTTTGGGTATTCAACATATATATGTTTGGCCCACATGCAAAGTGGTCGTGGTTGTCCTCTCGCACCCACTTAAGCGGTTATCAGCCATATCGATGCTTTCCATCTGTGGGCCCGCTTGGTCCATCACTTCTTTTTGCCTGACAACAAGAGAGGTTAATTTGACTTAGGAGGGGATTATTATTTTTGCTCTGGGATGACATCCATGACACACTTTGAGCACACACACATGCATGTGTATGCATGAATCCCTCCCATCGAGTCGAAGTGGCTAGTACAACGACACCATCATGAACCGATCTCGCTTTGTGTGGGGAGCTAGTGTACGATTTTTGACACACGCGCCAGATCAATGTTGTGTATTCAAACATGCATGCACGCATCACCTCCATACATATGCATGTAGTGGTTGCCTTCGAACGATACACTCCCTCGCATGCTTATCGGCGACAAGACTATATATTCGTGGGCCCGCGTGGACATCCATGATCACCTTGACCAACAACAAGATAGGTTACCATGGCGGATTCTTCATTTGGTTCGTGTTATCGTAGTATAGGTCATGGTGAGATTCAGACCTAATTAAGTTTGAGCGCATATACTATGCATGCATGCATGCATATATGAATCCCCATCGTTGGCTTGAAGTGTGGTGTAACATACATATGCATCGTCAACCTAACCCTCACTCAGTGTGGGGATTTCTAGTTCAAAATCACGGTGCCACATCAAAGTTGTTCCATTGTTACTCAAAAACACACCTCTCCGTACATATGTTTGGGCCACACGCATGCAGTGGTTGTCTTTGGGGACTAGCTACTTGCGTGATTATTGGCGAGCTATCCCATCTTCGGGGTCGCATGGACGGCCATGACTTTGACCAACAACAAGAGAGAGGTTGCACGACCAAGTTGGATTATTCTTGGTCCGTTTTACGATCCATCTTGGTGAGGTATATGCCTCTATGGCCCGCCGACTGAAAGTGTGGGGGGGTGCTACATCGCACTTTGCAAGGTGAACCTCGGTTGGGGGGCATGCATTCATAGCTTAATTAGGATCCCCTTCATGGCGACACGAGGGG